>NC_034595.1:4990131-5047561 GCF_900095145.1 Mus pahari
CTGTTCTTCCTATAATCCTAGTTGATTCAGGACTTCTCAGAGTCCAGATTTCTCTGTGATTCTTTGATTGTGGACTCCTGTGAATCTGAGATTCTGGGTGTGTCTGAGTTCTTGGCAGTCAAGCTCCTCTGAGACCCTCAAATACTAGTGTGACCCAGCTCCTGTTATCCTGGGATCCTGTTGTCCTAAGATCCAAAGTAAACCAGAATTGATCAAAAGGAACCTGAGCCTCTGGTCAGGAAAGGCTCAGGTGTCCTTGTTCCTGATGTCATAGGTCAGTCACTATTGGATTGGGGCAGATGTTGTGTTCCACTCACCAGTGACCCGCAGTCCTCTAGGGACCATGGTGGTGTCTGCCAACTCTGTGCACTAGGTGACCCCGGTGCTGGTACAGTCCGGAAGGGACTGGTGCCCCTGGTCAAGCCTGTTCTCTACTTTCCTAGTGCTGTCTCAGGTTCTGTGCGTGATTGGATTGGAGCAGAAGTTGTGTTCTACTCACCAGTGATCCTAAGATTGTGTGGGCAGTCCTCTAGGGACCGTGGGGGTGCTGGCCTATTCTGCGCCCTAGGTGACCCGGTGCTGGTGCAGACCGGAAGGGCTTGAGGTAACTCTTAAAAGGACAACATTTAATTGGCGATGGCATACAGGCTCAGAGGGTCAGTCCATTATCATAAAGACAGGAGAATGGCAGCATCCAGGCAGGCATGGTACAGGAGAAACTGAGAGTTCTACATCTTCATCTTATGGTTGCTAGGAGAAGAGTCTAATTGCCCACCACCACAGTGACACACTTCCTCCAATAATGCCACACCTACTCCAAAAAGATCGCACAGCCTAATAGTATAACTCCTTGGGTCATGAATATTCAAAACACCACAAATGTAATAAGTAGAAAAGATTAAATCATTGATGTACATAACACAGATCAGTAAGGGATCCTTCACAAAAAAGGGCAGAGTAAAGTATTATCCTTGTCACTGATTGCTGATACATAAAAGATATTTAATTGCTTAATGCATGTAATAAATGTGCATCTTCAGTGATACCAAATTCAAATTTTCTAGCAAATTGAAATGAATATTTTTGTCTGGCATAAATAATTAAAATATTTGTTAGATTAAAGAAGAATACAAGGAGGAAGCAGTAAAAATATTCATCTATATGAATTTTTAAAATCTTAAAATAAAAAAGTGTCAGTTATATTCAACTAAAAGTCTAAGAACATTGGAAAGAAGAAAGGATAGTATGAAGGAAAGATGAAGGAAAGGAAGCATTAGAATTCTTTGTTCATTCTGGTTTTAGATCGTAGTAACAGATAATAGTAGCTAGCCCCCAAGTATCTTTCAAGAAAAGATGTTGGGGTGTGTGACCAGGATGTAAAGTGAATAAGTAAGCAAAATAATGAAAAAGAGAATGTCCTGGTTTTGTACAGATCACTTTATAGACCCATTCCATGGTGCCCCATTATTATGTGTGATAAACAAGTGATCATTCCTGAGATCAGGTGAAAAACTTAAATTTTTATTGGAAAATCATCTACCTCTCTGTATCTTTCATTACTCTGTTTCTCCATCTCTGTGTTTGTCTCTGTGTTTGTCTCTATCTCATTGTCTTTTTCTGTCTCTCTGTGTCTATGTCTGTGTCTGTCTCTGTATGTCTCTTTCTCCCTTTCTCTGACTTTCTTTGTTCCTTTTCTCTTTCACTTACATCATTCTAAGGTAATGATAATTCACTTACATAATTCTAAGGCAATCTATTATCTTCTAAGCATTTCTATGGAGAGGGTCATGACTAGTTAAGGAGCACATTGATCCACAGCCAAAAAGTCACAGAAGACAGGCAACAGGCCATAGCTTATACTTTGAAATTGCTATTCCAGACTGAAGTATTTTGAGAAGAACCAACTCCAAATTAGAACCTGACAATAAACTTGCAAATTATCCTAGTTCAGAACCGACCACTAAGCCCATTCTAGAATTTAGACCCTCAGAATTATATAAGATATGAGATGTCTCTTTAAGAAGGCAAAATTAGGGTAATTTGCTTTGAAGTACTAGCTTGATTATGCATGAACTTATTGGCACTAAAATGAAAATCTATGGAAGATAAACTTTTTAAAACATTACTGAATTCAATTAATTACTCAAACATGAAAAACACAATTTATAGCACAAGCATACTAACAATGTAATACAACATGATCATATGAAATGTCAAAATGTTTATTACAGTTGATTTGTAGTAGCAAATGGTTAGCTCTAGTACCCACATAACAATCTTGAAATGAGTGTATACTGTGATCACAGAGGTGAGGAGGCATAGACAAGTAGATGGTTGGCAGTCACAGCTCAGCCTAACCTAATTGGCAAGAGCAAACCCCATTGAGAGAACCAGTCTTGAGAAACAAGGTGGACAACACATAAGGAATGACACTGAAGGGAACCTCAATACATACATACACATGTACGTGCACGCACACACCCTTATATAAACACTAAATCATACTCCATGCCTCTTATACACAGAGGATTGTCAAGATGCAGAGGACTTTTTGTTAAAATACAATGTTGTATTTCTGTGTAACATGGTGCTTATGTGTGTTTGTGTGTTTGCACATGTGTGTGAATGTGTGTGCACCTGAACTTGCATGTAGAGGGTAATGGAGGTGTCCTAGTTACTTGTTACAGACCATTACCTGTGTAGGTGATTCCAGGATACAACCACAGAAATATAACATGAAATGAGGATAATGGGGTCTCCTTTCCTCAATCTTCTCCTTACTTCCTTGAGTCAGAGAGTCTTTGAATCTGGAGCTTGCTATTTTGTCTAGGCTGGGTGGCCATCAAGCTTCAGGCCTTCAAATTTCTGTGTCTCCACACTAGAGTTATAGCATTTTCAGCTATGCCCATCTTTTGTGTTGTGCTGGTGATTCAAATGCAGTTTCCCATGATTGCAAAACAAGTAGTCTTCCTCACTGAGGAATGACCTCACTCTGTATATGTTTCTCATGAAGTCACATTAACATCACTTGGCTTTATGATTTTGTTGGATTTGTTAGCACAGAACAGCTTAATCATTATCACTTTAGAACATATTCTAGACATTGAAAATTTTCGTTTTTTAAATTTGAAAATTAAATGAAGCATATTAAGTTTGAATATTTGAGTGAATTATAAATATTAATGTGTTTACTTCCTGTTACAGTCTTATGAAAAAAAGATATTTCTAGAAACAAGAACTCTTATATTTCAGAAACCAGAAAGGAAGAAAGGAGGAAGGAAAGAAAGAAGGAAGGAAGGAAGGAAGGAAGGAAGGAAGGAAGGAAGGAAGGAAGGGAGAAAGGGAAGGAGGGAGGGGGGAGAGAGGAGGGAGGAGGGAGGGAGGGAGGGAGGTAAAGAAAACTGTCCATCATTATCCAGTTATCACATAGGGAAGTCTTTCTTTATAGTGTACATTTTTTAATTATTATGTCATAAGCAATGATGATAAAGAATTTACAATAGGTAAGCATAAAAAGGGAAATGTTTCCAACAAGAATTTTATATGACCTAGGAAAGCATTTCCATAGTTTAAGAGAGAAGAGTGGCAAAGGAAATTTTCATAAAGCTATACAGAAACAGAACTAGAAAATCACCAGTTTCAATTGCAAGAAAATTGAAAGACAATTGTAGAGAGGTCATTAGGAATAAACAGATCCCCCTCAGAGATGGGATGAATAAGAAGACAGATGTAGCATATAATATCTTATAAATTATATAATTATTTAAAAATAGGAGTAATTGTAAATACTGAAAATATAAAATTCTACATAAACTTTGATGCAAAATTTGTCATACTAAAATATGTCATGGATTTTGACCATTCGCAATTATGACCTTTTTTTGTCCCACATTTTTTGATTTGTTATTAGTTTATTTACATTTCAAATGTGCCTCTTCCCAGTTTCCCTTCCTCAAACTCATTATGCCATTCTCCTTCCCCCTGCTTCTATGAGGGTGCTCCCCCACTTACACATCCACTCCTGCCTCACCATCCTGGCATCCTTCTATGCAGGGACATCGATCCTCCTCTGGATCAATGCCCTCCTCTCCTATTGATACCAGACAAGGCCATCCTCTGCTTCATATGCAGCTGGAGCCATAGGTCCCTCCATATATACTCTTTGGTTGATAATTTAGTCACTGGAAGCTCTGCGGGGTCTGGTTGATTGATGTTGTTAATCTTTCTATGGGGTTGCAAACCCCTTCAGCTCCTTCAATCCTTCCTCTAAGTCTTCCATTGGGTTCTCTGAGCTCAGTCTGATGGTTTGCTGAGTGCATCTACATCTGTATTAGTTAGGCTTTGGCAGAGCCTCAAAGGGGACTGCTAAACCAGACTCCTGTCAGCAAGTGCTTCTTAGCATCAGCAATAGTGTCTGAGTTTGGTGTATGCAGATGGGATGGATCCCTGGTGGGGCTGTCTCTGCGTGGCCTTTCCATCAGTCTCTTCTCCATTCTTTGTCCCTGCATTTCCTTTAAGATAGGAACAATTCTGAGTTAATATTTTTGAGATGGGTGCGTGGCCCCATTACTCAGCTAGGGGCCTTGCAATTATGACCTTGATATTAAAAGCTCCCTGCTTCTACATTACTTGCGAGAAGGAAACATAAGTTATTAAGATGTATAGATGTAGTGTCTGCCTGTACACAGGCAAAAGACAGACATTGCTCATTGGCTTTTATGTGAGTGTAAATGTAAAGTGGAAGATAAAAGGACATGGGTGTATAAAGCAGGTTTTGATAAACATTAAAGTAAGAAGAGAGCTGACAAAAGGCAGAAGATAAAAATGGGAGTGGAATTCTGATAAAAGCGTGAGACTGATAATACTTTTTTCTTACCTTGAAGGGAGTTGAGCTTCTGAACAATGTTGATGAAGAATAAATTGAAGTGGAAAGGTTATTTATTAAAGGACCAAAGGTCAGCAATGAAGAAAGGAAAACAGTAATGTAACTTTCAACCTTTAAGAAAAAGAAAAGCAAAATATGTGACCAGACCTGTCACTCATCAGGACTATGTGAACAACCAGCACGTTATTCTAAATTCCATAAAGAAGTGAAAGTGACCATTTCGAATGTAGCCTTGATCAGCAAAGGAGGGCCTTGGCTTGAGATTCTTCTGGAGGAGTTCTCATGGTGATTTTTATAGTTTGTTCACTTTTTTTTAATCACATTTATGAATGTATTAGATAAACACAAAAGTGATATAAGGAAAAACATATCATAATGGTAGAAACAAGTAAATAACAAATTGGAAAATAATCTCTATCATGTAAAGCAAAGTCTTAGCATTTTTATCATAGGAATAACTATTTCTATCAAGTAAGGAAAGCAGCAAATATACACCTAGATCATTCTGAAAACAAGTACAAATTAAGGTGGGTATTGTGCTTCACTTCTGTAATCCCAGCACTTGGTATGTAGAGAAGGAAGATCATGGGTATAAGACCAGTCTCAGCTACATATCATTCAGGAGGATACTCGAGGTTATAGGAGACTCAGACTAGGAAACATACAAACACACAAACAAACATAAAATAAATGCATGACTAATGCCTTCTCTCTCCAAAACACAATAAAAAATAGCAAATGTGAGTTAAAAATGAGCATGTAAATATCATTAAAGAGCCAAATGCTAGAACTTCAATAAATATGATTTTACCATAATGTATCATCAAAGATAAAAATAAAATTTTAGCCAGTTTTGCAAGTAATGACAATAAATGTTCTTTTAAATTTGAAGATTAAATAGATAAACCACTTAAAAATCAGGAATAATGTGAGACAAAACTTTAGCTTGATTATGCCCATAGTTAGAATTACTAACAGATTATCTTTTGGTTTGTCCTCTTGATACATATCAAAAGTATTTATTTAAAAAATATTTATAAATATCTAGATTATTTAATATATTCAGAAAATCTTTGAGTATTTGGTGGAAAGTAATTTAATAACTAAATTATAATGTATTTCAGAAAATGAAAATTTTCCATAAAATTATGTTATGGTAGCATATTCTGAAAATGCCTACAGTTGTTGTTAGGCACAAAACTCTATACCTTTCCAAAGGCTGTGGAAAGATTTATGCACATTGAACATATCTTGTTTGGTTTTGTAGTGTTTAATTTATTTTAAATATACAGAATAAATTATAAGCTAAATATATCAAGTGACTATATACAAGCTAAAAATATTACTAACTAAATAAATGACTAAATTAACTTAAAAACTAAATATATTGAGAGTTTGAAATATACTGAATTTTCCCTTCTAATTTTTTAAAATGATCAAAGCAACTACTATGGAACCACGTTGTGGTTGGTGTTTCAGAGATCCATCATATCAGAATCTCTTTCTGTACCAAGGACAGACAAAATAAAATAGTTTGAGACAGAAAAACAGTAACAACAAAAACCATAAAGCTTTGGAGATGGTAATCATTTCCTTGAAGAAGTACATGAAATGTTTATGTTGTTCAGAAAACAAAGAAATAAATAAGCTAATATTTAGAAAGGCAGAATAGCAATCTTAAACTGTATCTTAGTATTTTCACTGACCTGGTGATATGGGTTCATTGATAGTGTGCTTGTCTAGAAGGTGTTAGGTCCTGTTTGCTCCATGACAACACTAAAACTCATGCGTGGTAACTCATACTACTAATTCCAGTATCTGGGAGGTAGATGGAGCAGGGTCCAAATTTCAGTATACTTTCTAGTCCTGCAGTTCATGAGAGTGAGCCCACTATACATGAGAACCTGCCTCAGATTATAACAGTGATAATAATAATAATAATAATAATAATAATAATAATTTGGTATATTCACATATGTAGAGATTGATTCATACAGTTCCAAACTGTATGATAAATCAAAAGATCCTCTTATTAAATAAACATACACTTAACAGTTAGATTTCATCTCCTCTACTACTGAGTTGCAATGCAAAGGGGTCCTACCTGAGGGTTGTCTTACATCTAGGTTCTTCAAAGAAATAATAATAATAAAATAATAATAATAATTTCTATAAATTATGAGAGATGCATGTAAGAGAAAGACTCACATTGTTATAGAACTTGAGAGGATTCAAAACCTTTAGGCACTGAGTGTAAGATTAGTAACGAAGAGTGGTATATATATTTTTATTTAGTGCAAATGCCTGAGTACCAGGACATACTGTGCTTCAGTGTGAAGGACAGGACAGACTCTCTCAACTAGAAGACAGGTGTTCACTGACACTTTTGTTTTGTTTGGTTTTGTTTTGTTGTTGTTTGTTTTTTGTCTTTGTTTTGTTTGATTTTGCTTTACTTTCATGTTTTCAGGGAAATCCATCATCATTACATAGGATATTCTGAATTGCTGATTTTAACAACCAAAATATTTATATAACTGTCTTATGGATAATCCTAGAGTAATGATAAACAACATCTCTGGCTATCTTATATGTCAAATTGTCATGTAAACGTAAGTCAGATTTTCCTTTTATTCGAAATTGGTTGTTTTTAGCCAATAATTTTAACATCTTTCCTCAACTAATGTGTTGTTTTGAGGTCTTGAATGTTGTACCACAATTTTAAACTTGTGAGAGAAAAGTACAAGAATTAAGAACAGATTGTACAACTAAATCTTGAGATGTGTTTCTTAATTGAAGTGAGTTAATAAGTGTTAAATGAGTGGAACACTGTTTAGGGCTAGCATAAAAACTACAGCTTTAGTTATATCTTACCCTCGCAACTATGATAATAACTTCAGGCACAATTCTTTTTTGTGTATCTGTACATAGGCTTCCTTAAAATTATCAAAAGGGTTCTAGAGATAAGGTAAAGGCACTTACCCTTAAGACATTAGGATATAAACCAATACCTCTCTAAAGGTTTTCTCCTCTTATCTAAACAGTTTAATCACTCTGAGTCCAGTTCGATTAAAATTGAGTTATGAATTGTGGAAGAGTCTTGGTTGATTTAATGTGAATGTTTTCTGGAGTGAATTGATTTATAAAACTCTCAGGACTTGCTATCAGAGGAAGTCAGAAAATGCTCAGGGCTAGGTTGTCCAAACCACTTTTTAATGAATGATGTTTCCCTTGTTCCACTGTGAAGATTTTGAGAACACAGAGGTTAGTGAGCAACTTCTCATTCCCTTGATCTTTCTAAATCTTGAGAAATGCAATGATAAATTAATGAAAATTTACATAAATTATAAAATACTTGCATAAATGCTAGTTCTTTTTCAAGGAAATGAAGGCACAACATTGAAATGCCCAAGCAAAATATGTAAAACAACTATTGCCTGGAGATCAGAAATCTCACTAGACGAAAATTACTGCAGCTCACTCAGTTCTCTCCCTACCAGGGATGTAAAGAATCACCTACTTTTTCTCTAAAGTAAAGTTATGGAGCTTCTGTTTCTGTTTTGATATCCCTGGAGACATACTTTGGTACTCTGTGAACTGTACACAGAGTTACTTTTTCTTTGGAGTCTTACACATTCCTAGGTGTTTGAATATTGATCTGATGGTAGATAAACAACTATCATTCACTTAGTGATATTTGGATTCATTTGGAGTAGCATGGGATAATTCTCTTTCCTAGAACATAAATGGCCACATAAGGACTTTGGCCTTATGTTTGTATCAGAAATTAATCCCTAGACATTACCCAGAAGAGAAACTTCAGAAAAGCATCAGAAACCACTGACAGATATCACATACTCACACTGATACATATTGTCAATAGTGTAATTCTTACCAGTAGTCAAAAATTCTGATGATCTTCTGGTATACTGACGCCCAAGACTAGCTGACTAATGTGGGGAGAAGATCACACATTTAAACGGAACTTTGATCCTTTGGTGGTTCCAGGTTTGGGTGGAGTAGGCATTACAGGAAAGTAAATACTTGGTTGACAATAGGTGGATATGCCAGGTTTTGCTGTAAATACTTGGTTGACAATAGGTGGATATGCCATGTTTTACTCAGTCAAGAGACAGAGTTTGAGAAAGATATAAAGATCTGATTGTGCTGTGCTTTCTGATATTCAGTATGAATATGTATTCAAATATTCATTATGGAATGAAGTAGATATAATAACACTATGATATTTTTTGTGTGGTTCATATATACATATATATTTCTCTTGTTGCTTGGATAAAGGAGCTGACTGCTGACTGATGATATCCACACTCAGGGAATATTTGACCCCTAGGAATTCTGACACCCCCAGGCTCAGAGTTGAGTCCCCCACATACTTGGCCTAACTGGGATCCCCCAGGATCCAGGTGGTGTGGGAAATCCTGCCTATATAGAGACACACATTCCTTCCAGTTCTCATCTGTGCCCTAGAGTGGATCCTGTGTTCCATGCCTTTATACCCCACCCATACCCAGACACAGCTTGACCCCCAGGACTACTGATACACTCAGGCAAGGGAAGACCCTACCCCTGCCCCAATACCTGGCCTAATGGGGATCCCTGTGCCCACAGAACACATCTATGCCTGTCTCAGCACTGTGCTCCAGCCTCCATCCACATCCCATTCACACTCAGAGACAGCTGACACTTAGGAGTTCTGACACAGCCAGGCTCACAGATCATGTTCTCCATACCCCCTCATGTACCTAGAGGCAACTTGACAAAAGGAAACCTAGCATAACCATGCCCACAGGAGGGACAGACTCTAGTCAGAGATAGCAAGACCAGTTACTACCGGAGATAACCAAATGGCCAGAGGCAAGAAAAAGAGCATAAGTAACAGCAGCAAGTCCTGGATACCCCAACATACCTGAAAAAACAAGATTCTGATCTAAAATCCCACCTAATGAAGATGATAGAAGACTTTAAGAAGAACATAAATAATTCCCTTATAGGAATACAGGAGAACACAGGTAAATAGGTAGAATCCCTTACAAAGGAAAAGTAAATCCCTTAAAGAAATACAGCAAAACACAATCAAACAGGCAAAGGAACTGGACAAAACCACCAAGGATTTAAAAATGCAAATATAAATATTATAGAATTTATGAATGGAGTCAACCCAGGACATGTAAACCTAGGAAAAAGTTCAGGAGGTATAGATGCAAGCATCACCAGAAGAATAAAAGAGAAATTGAGGACATTCAAAAAGTCATCAGATCTTACTACAACAGATTATACTCAACAAAACTGGAAAATCTAGATGAATTGGATCATTTCTAGACAGATACCAGGTACCAAAGTTAAATCAGGACCAGATAATCCACCTAAGCAGTTCCATAACCCCTAAAATAATAGAAGCAGTCATTAAGTCCCCCACCCCACAAAAGGCCCATGACCACCGTGACCATATTTAGTGCAGAATTCTTTCAGATATTCAAAGAAGACCTAAAACTAATACTTTTCAAGGTATTCTACAAAATAGAAACAGAAGGAACACTGCCTAATCCATCTATGATGCCACAATTAAGCTGATCCAAAGTCCCAACAAATAAAGAAAACTTCAGACCAATTCCCCTTATAACTAGTGATGCACAAATGCTCAATAAAATTCTCACAAAACGCATCCAAAAGCACATCCAAATCATAATTCACCATGATCACGTAGGCTTCATCCCAAATATTCAGGGATGACTCAGTGTAATGCAACCCATCAATGGACTCTACTATATAAACAAGCTCAAAGACAAAACCCACATCATCATCCCATTAGATGCTGAAAAATCCTTTGACAATATATGGCTCACATTTCATATAAAAAGTCTTGGAAAGATAAGGGATTAAAGGCATGTACCTAAACATAATGACATAATGAAAGCAATATACAAAACAAAGAAACAAACAAAAAAAAAACCATAAAACTAAATGGAAAGAAATATGAAGTAATCCCACTAAAATCAGGGGAAAGAAAAATATGCTCACTCTCTTCCTATTTATTCAGTATAGGATTTGAAGTACTAGCCAGAGTAATTAAACAACAAAAGCAAAGGGATAGAAATTTGAAAGAAAGAAGTCAAGATATCACTATTTTCAGGTGACACAATAGTATACATAAGCTACACCAAAAATTTCACGAGAGAACTCCTAGAGCTGATAATTTCAGCAAAGTATCTGGATATAATATTAACTCAAGTAAATGGTTAGTTTTCCTCTACACAAAGGATAAATGGACTGGGAAAGAAATTAAGGAAATGACACCATTCACAATAGTCACAAATAGTATAAAATATTTTGCTGTAAATCTAAACAAGCAAGTGAAAGATCTGCATGACAAGAACTACAAGTCTCTGAAGAAAAAAAAAATCAAAGAAGACCTCAGATAATGGAAAGATCTTTTATGCTCTTGGATAGACAGGATGAACATAGGAAAAAAAAAATGGACATTTTACTAAAAGCAATTGTCAGATTCAATGCAAGCCTCATCAAATTTGAACTCAATTGTTCACAGAGATAGAAAGACTAATACTGAAATTCATCTGGGATACCGAAAACAACAACAACAACAACAACAACAACAACAAGACAAACCAGGATAGAGCAAAGTATTCTCAGTAAAAGAACTTCTGGGGAAATCGCCATCCATGACCTCAATTTTTACTATAGAGCAATAGTGACAAAGCAAAAAAAAAAAACAAAAAAACTTAAAAAACAAAAACAAAGAACAAACAAACAAAAAAACCACATGGTATTGGTGCAGCGGCAGGTAGATCAATGGAGAAGAATTGAAAACCCAGAAATATAGCCATACATTTGATCATTTGATCATTGACAAAGATGCCCAAACCATCCAGTGGAAAAAACACATTTTCAACAAATGGTTCTGGTTCAACTAGCAATCAGCATGTAGAAGACTGCAAATTAATCCATTATTATCTCTTTGTACAAAGCTCAAAGAACCTCCATTTAAAACCAGACATGCTGAATCTAATAGAAAAGAAAGTTGGAAAGAGTCTGAAACCTATCTGCACTGGGGAACATTTTCTGAATAAAAAAGCAAAACAAAACAAAACAAAACAAAACAAAGCAATGTCAGTTCAGGCATAAGATCAACAAGTGACAAATGGGACCTTATAAATTGCAAAGCTCCTGTTAGGCAAAGGACACTTCCAATAGGACAAAAACGGCAACCAACAGATTGGGGAAAGACCTTTACCAAGCCTACATCTGACAGAGGGCTAAAATCCAACATATACAAAGAACTCAATAAGTTAGACTCCAAAGACCAAAATAACCCTATTAAAAATGGGGTACAGAGCTAAACAAAGAATTCTTAACTTAGCAATCTTGAATGGCTGAGAAGCACCTAAAGAGATGTTTAACATCCTTAGTCATCAATGAAATGCAAATCAAAACGACCCTGAGATTCCACCTCACACTAATCGGAATGGCTAAGATCAAAAACTCAGGTGACAACAGATGCTGGCATGGATATGGAGAAAGAGGAACACTCTTCTATTGCTGTTGGGATTGCAAACTGGTAAATGCACTTTGGAAAATAATTTGGTGGCTCCTCAGAAAATTGGAAACAGTTCTACCTGAAAGCCCACCCATAACACTACCAGGCATAAATTCAAAGGTGCCCAACATATAAGAAGGACACATGCTCTACTATGGTTATTACAAATTTACTGATAATAACCAGAAGGGGGAAACCACCCAGATGTCCTTCAATGGAAAAATAGATACAGAAAACCTGGTACATTTACAAAATAGAGTACTATTCAGCAACTAAAAACAATGACTTCATGAAGTTCACAAGCAAATGGATGGAACTGGAAAATATCTTCTGGAGTGAGGAATCTCAGACACAAAGGAAAAAACATGGTATATACTCATTGAGTGGATATGAGCTTCCAAAGCTCAGAATACCCATGATACAACTCACAGACTGTATGAATTTTATGAAGAAGGAATATCAACCTATGGATGCTTCAATCCTACTTAGAATGGGAGACATAATAATCATGGGAGGTAGGGGGAGAGAGGGATCTGGGAGGATAACAGGAGAGGAAGGTTACAAAAATGGGGGGGGGTCAAGTATGGGGAAAGACAGGAGAGAAATACAGAGGGTCAGGAAATTGAATAGAAATATGTAGCAGTGAGGGATATGGAACTGGAGGTAGCCACTAGAAAGTCCCAGATGATAGGGAAGTGAGAGGTTCCCAGGGCCCAGTAGGGATGACATTAGCTGAAATACCCAACAATCGGAGACAACCTGTAGAGACCACCTCCAGCAGATAGGCCCAGTGCCTAGTTGAGTGATGGGGCCACCTACCCATCTCAAAATTTTTAACCCAGAATTGTTCCTGTCTAAGGGAAATGCAAGGAGAAAAAATGGGGCAGAAACTGCAGGAAAAGCTATCCATAGACCACCCCACTGAGGGATCCATCCCACTTGCAGACACTAAACCCTGATACTACTGTTAATACCAAGAAGCATTTGCTGACAGGAGCCTTGTATAGCTGTTCCCTGAGAGGCTCTGCTAGCACCTGACAAATACAGTTACAGATTATCACAGCTAACTATGGGACTGAGCCCAGATTCACCAATAGAAGAGTTAAAGCAAAGACTGGAGGAGTTACAGGGGATTGCAACCCCACAGAAACAACAACAATATCAACTAACCTGACTAACCAGAGCTCTCAGGGAATAAAACACCAACCAAAGAGTATACATGGAGGTATCCAAGGCTCCAGCTACATATGTAGCAGAGGATGGCCCTATCTGACATCAGTGGGAAGGGAGGCCCTTGGTCTTGTGGATGCTTGATGCCCCAGAATAGGGGGATTCTAGAGCAGTAAGGTTGGACTGAGTAGGTGGGTGAAAGATTACCCTCACAGAGGCAAAGGGGCATGGGGATTTGATGGGAGATTTGCAGAGGGGAAATCAGGAGGCTGGGAGGAGGATAACAGTTGAAATGTAAATAAATAAAATAACCAATAAAAACATTTGGAAAATAATAAAAAAGAAAAAAATAGAAATAAAACGTGGATAAAAAAAAATCACTCAAAGAAGTTTCACAGCTAATATGACTCTTTCATAGGCATTTCAATGTTACTGAAATATCTGCCAAGTTTAGTCCACTCTCAAAGTTAAATATGTGAAAAATACTAAAATATTTATTTTTTATAGGAAGAGACATATTTCATGGTAATCTTTGAATTGAATTTCCCTGATAGATAGCAGATGTATCTATTTCAAAATTTTTAATGGATTTCACACTCAAAGCAATAGGAAAATGAAGGCTGCACATCTTTCTGCCAATAGGTAGATTAAGTTGCTTGGTGATCTATATGGGTAAATCTCTTTACTCATTATTACTCTCATTGTCTTTGAAGCAAACTGAAGTTTTTCATCATTAAGGACAAGTATAGGATTTATAAGGCTCACTGTAAACCAATGCCAGGCAAGTTGTCAAAAAAAAAAAAAAAAAAAAAAAAAAAAAAAAGAGTTAAAAAGGAACAAAATACCCATGAAAGGATATAGACACAGAGACAAAATTTAGAGCTAAGATGAAAGGATGGACTATCCAGAGACTACCCCATCCGGGAATCCATCCCATCATCAGCCACCAAACCCAGATACTAATGCATATGCCAGCAAGATTCTGCTGAAGGGACCCTGATACAGCAGTCTCTTGTGAGGCTATGCCAGTGCCTGACAAACACAGAAGCGGATGCTCACAGTCAGCTATTAGATGGAACACAGGGCCCCCAATGGAGGAGCTAGAGAAAGTACCCAAGGAGCTGAAGGGGGNTGCAACCATGTAGGTGGAACAATATGAACTAACCAGTACCCCCAGAGCTCGTGTCTCTAGCTGCATATGCAGCAGAAGATGGCCTATTCGGCCATCATTGGGAAGAGAGACCCCTTGATCTTGCAAACTTTATATGACCCGGCACAGGGGAAGGCCAGGGCCAAGTAGTGGGAGTGGGTAGGTAGGGGAGCAGGGGCGGGGGGTTATAGGGAACTTTCGGGATAGCATTTGAAATGTAAATAAAGAAAATAATAAATAAATAAATAGATAGATAGATAGATAGATAGATAGATAGATAGATAGATAGATAGATAAATAAATAAATTTTTAAAAAGCTTTTGATAGGTTGAGGTCCATTTCAAAAGTTGGCTTCTTTTATAAATCCACATTAAGGATAGAGTTCTGATTAAGACATTGTCAACTCGATGTGCCTAGTCTTGCAGAAACCTGATAAGCCAGGTTGGGGGATACCTAGGGAAGGGGGCCCATCTGCTCAGAAGAGAGGGGAGTAGAGTTGGGGAAAGAATTGTGAGAGGAGGTTACCAGGATTGAGGCAGTGAGCAAGATGTAAAGTGAGTATGTAAAATTAAATAAATACAACTTTAAAAAATTTTTTTCTACAAATTTTCTCCAGTAATGACCTTACACATCCAAGTGTGATATTTAGTGTCTAATACTTGATTGAATGAGGGTTAAGCTGAGATGGACATACTCCTCTGTCATTTATTTCCTCATATAGGTTCAGTTTCTCTCCCTAGAACCTTCCTAACTACATGAGGCTCCAATAGATATGGAAGATTCAATTAGCTTTAATGATATTCTATATTTCCTCTGTTCTGTCCAGGGGAATTTAATAAGAAACTGTGTTTTTAGGGAAAGACAATGTTCCAAGTCTTCTGAAATAGGTTGGCAACGACTTCATAGCATTCAATACATGGTTACCTATAAAAAGAATAGTTACTGACAATCTATATATTTTTATTTATTTTTATTTTATTAGTTTATTATTTTATTTTATTATTAATTAATTTATTTTTTATATTTGGGTTTAGGCCGGTGAGTTATGGATAAGGGCAATAAGATCACTAGCTCCACCCCCTTGAGTTTTAGTATCATACAAATGCTAAGACAGATTTTATGTAACAAGTTTCATTTTAACTAGAAATCATGATCATGTTCATGGGTCATGATTGTTTTACAGGACACATTTGGGGCTTTTCATCCCTTTGTTCCCTTTTATCAAAGACTTAACCAGAAATAGTTTTGAAAAATAAGTCACATTTGGGGGAAAAAGGAGACATGGATGAATCTCCCAATGAGTGTTTTCTGCCATTTGACACCTGATTTATTTTCTTAGAAAGTCTACCTTCAAAACCTTCTAATTAAGCTGTAAATTGTGAGTGGGGAAGAATATGGTGTAAGCACATTATTTACATGAAGGAGAATCATTATATAATTCATCACTTTGCAGAAATGAACTGTTGTAATGGAAGCTTAGAACAGTCCATGTAACCCAAGAATATCTTTCTAAATGGTCTGGGGACTGTTAGTTTCCTATTTCTCAGTTTTTACTGAAGAAGTAAAGCCAACATTTTCACACAAGCAAGTGCTCTGCTATACATTGAAAAATTATTTCTTGTCAAGGGAGTTTGCTTTTGCTTTGTATAAGGCTGGTTGGTTAGCAAACAAATAGCCTATGGTCCCTTATCCTGCTTCTACAAAGGGTCCTACAATTTGTTGTCCTGGTGAAGTTGAGTTCAGAATGAGGTCTGCATTCTTTGCACCACTGTGATATCATTAAAGTAGTTTTTGCCTGCCTAACTCTTCAGTGAAACTTTTATTTTTATAGGTGGCTCCATCAACGAAACCTATGACTTCCTTTGGCAAATGAGAGCTGTAGAATTTATGTGAATGACTTAAGGATCAAGATTATTATAGATTTTTCATTCTTTCCCTCTAGAAATCAACACCCCTCAGCCTGGGTTTTACAATGTGCTAGAAAAACAAATGAATGATGATGACATAGAGGATGTGTGATTTAAATGAAACACGGATTATATATTAAAGTTCTGAGACTTGGGGACAACGATGTCACATTGTAGATCTCAGCAAAGCTTAAATCATGTATTTCTGTGTGCCTTTAAAATAGAAAAAAATGAGAATAAAGAGTTGGAATAATCATAGGTCTCTTGTATGGCTATATCTGAGTAACTGGTCAAAAACTACTTTAAGTGTGCTATGTCTGTTTTGTTTTGTTTTGTTTTGTTTTTAAACATGCCTATTCAAGGCTGAACATTGTTTATATGAATCAGCCTTTTAAGTAAATGATAATCATGCTATGATCCATAGACCCAGAGAAGCTAAGTACCAAGGAGGACTCAAAGGTGTGTGGGTCTCCCAGGGCAGGAGAAGTACAATAGATTTTGCAGGTGGACTGGGCAGGGACAGGATTAGAATAGAACAGGGGGATGTGGGTGGGATGGAGGGAGATAGTATGTGGAAAGATGATTGAAACTGGAAGGCATTTGGAGGAGAGATATTGAACTTAGTGCCTTGAGAATAAGGCCTGTACTGTTCATCTTCTACAACAAGGCGAGATTTCTAGTGGTAGGACTGGAACACCAACCCAACCTTTGACCTCCAATATGTACTTTCTGCAAGATGTGTTGGAACAGTAGTGGTACAGAACTGTGGGAGTGGCCAATGAATGATCTGATTTGAGGCCCACACCTCAAGATAGATCCCATACCTGTCATTGTCTCAATGAACAGGAAATAGAGGTTGGATAGGCCAGATTGGTGGTGATGTTCTGCTGTACTCATAGATAACTGTCTAGTCCAGTTATTATCATAGAGATTTCCCCCTGCAACAGCAGAAGGGATGTCCCTTCAGAGCTAAGGAAACACCAAGGAAGAGAGGGAAGGAGGAGTTGTGAGAGCCTAAGGAGAGAATGACCTGTGAAATCAACCAAGCAGAGCTTATGGGGTTTCGTAAAGACTAAAGTGGCAATAATGGAGCCTGTAAGGCTCTGAGCTAGGTTCTCTGTGTATATGTTATGGTTACCTCTGTGTTTCCTAGTAACTGCTGACAGTGGGAGTGGGGGTGGGAGTCTGAATCTTTTTGCCTACTCATGGAACTACTTTTATCATACAAGGTTGGTTTTTCCAGCCTAGATGTGAGTTTTGCTTGGTTTCATTGTATCTTTTTCTGCTGTGTTTGTTGACATCACTGGGAGACATGCTCTCTTCTTTGAGGGAAAGGACATATCTGGAGGATAGAGGCAGTATCAGGGAACTAGAAGTAGAGGGAGGTGGAGCAGGTGCAAGTGTATATAACAGAAAGAAAAATAAATAAAAACTTTATTATTAAAAAAAGAAGCAACTCATTTGACAGTGTTTTATAGGAAAAGTCACTTGAGACATTTGATAAATAAGAAAGGGAACTAGATAGATCTTGGTATACTAATTGATACCACCCAGTTTAAAAAACAAAAAAAACTGCAATGTGTGGTCTTTGGTAAAGGAGAAGAATCAAGAGTTCAATCTTTTTATTCTCAAGAGAAATTGTGTTTTATTTTGAATATATTAAGAGCCAAGCAAATTAACAGAAGGAATGCTCCGGGTTTGTATCAAATGGTGCCATGATGGTGAAAATAGCAAGATTTCATGTTAGTGATTGCAGAGATAAGCAAAGGGGGTTTGTGACACTGAGCTGAAATCTACACTACAGATGTGTTAATTATAAGAAATAACAAGCTCCCCCATCTGTGTAGTTCTCATGAAATACTTCATATGGATGGACATTTTTAAAAGATGAGTCCTTCTATTATAGAGAAGAAACTAATATCATAAAATGAAATTAGAACAATTTCCCTTGTTTATATTAGTTCATAAGACCTGAATACCTTTTCATTTGATTAGTTTTATTCATGTATGGTAACTGAGATCAACTGATTCCCTTTATCTCAGTGCTGAACTAATAAATACATCTATCTTAACCAATGTTATCTAGACTATTATTGGTGCAACTACTCTATAGGTTTACTGTTTTCATGTCTATGTTGATAAGACTATCAACATCTAGGTGTACTTTGAATTTATAACCTGGAAAATGTTTGAAGATCAAACATTTCTATTTTCTTATGTGTTTTAGTGAGAGAAGCAACGTAAAATGCTTCAACTTAATACTCTGATAGGATCCACTGTCATTTTTTTTTTCCATTTGATTTTTGTAAGCCAACTTACATGATCCTTCCTTATGCTTTAGTTTGAATTCTGTTGCTATGATAAAACACTGACCAAATGAAACTGGGAGGATGTGCATTTCATTTTATAGTTTATGGTCCATCATTGAGAGAGTCTATGGGAAGCTCTAGAGGCAATAGCATAACTGAGCTTTCTTCTCTCCCTGTGACTGAAGTTTGCTTCAAGTGGACAATAACTAATAATAACTAAACAGTACACTTTATTTTTCTTCTCTTCCCTATTCTTTGACTTATTAACCAAGCACGATTATTCTGTATTTTGTAGTAGCCCAAATAAATCAAATCTCCCCAATTGTCTGTAGCATCTAGGTTAGGTTTCTTTTTTTTATTATTATTATTATTTTCTTTATTTACATTTCAAATGCTATCCCGAAAGTTCCCCCTACCCCCCCCCCGCCCCTGCTTCCCCTACCCACCCACTCCTACTTCTTGGCCCTGGCCTTCCCCTGTACTGGGTCATATAAAGTTTGCAAGACCAAGGGACCTCGCTTCCCAATGATGGCCAATTAGGCCATCTTCTGCTACATATGCAGCTAGAGACACAAGCTCAGGGGGTATTGGTTAGTTCATATTGTTGTTGCACCTACAGGGTTGCAGCCCCCTTCAGTTCCTTGGGTACTTTCTCTAGCTCCTCCATTGGGGGCCCTGTGTTCCATCCAATAGCTGACTGTGAGCATCCACTTCTGTGTTTGCCAGGCACTGGCATAGCCTCACAAGAGGCTGCTATATCAGGGTCCCTTCAGCAGAATCTTGCTGGCATGTGCATTAGTATCTGGGTTTGGTGGCTGATGGTGGGATGGATCCCCAGGTCATCTTAGCTCTAAATTTTGTCTCTGTACCTATATCCTTTCATGGGTATTTTGTTCCTTATTCTAAGGAGGAAGGAAGTATCCACACGATGGTCATCCTTCTTGGTTTTCTTGTGTTTTGCAAAATGTCTCCTGAGTATTCTAAGTTTCTGGGCTAATATCCGCTTATCAGTGAGTGCCTATCTACTGACTTCTTTTGTGATTGGGTTACCTCACTAAGGATGATATCCTCCAGATATATCCATTTGCCCAAGAATTTCGTAAATTCATTCTTTTTAATAGCTGAGTAGTACTCCATTGTGTAAATGTACCACAGTTTCTGTATCCATTCCTCTATTGAAGGATATCTGGGTTCTTTCCAGCTTCTGGCTATTATAAATAAGGCTGCTATGAACATAGTGGAGCATGTGTCCTTATTACCAGTTGGAAGATCTTCTGGGTATATGCCCAGAAGAGGTATTGCTGGGTCCTCCGGTAGTACTATGTCCAATTCTCTGAGGAACTGCCAGACTGATTTCCAGAGTGGTTGTACAAGCTTGTAATCCCATTATTAAAGAAATGCAGGAGATCACTGCTAAAGAGGTACAAGTCCTTAAAGAAAACAGGAGAATGACAAAATGAGTTAGATACCTAGGACTCAGATGGTAAAAGAAAATAATTCATTACCACAAATTGTTCTTTCACCTCCACATGTATTTCATGGTGTGCACAATAAATAAATAAATAAATAAATAATAAATAAAGTAAAACATACAAATAATCTTTTCAAATACTTTATATATTCAAAATAATATTGATTCTCAAGTTTATTGAAAATTATTTCTGGTGGAATTAGGATTCTAGTAGAGATTATGGGTATTATTCCACATAGAACTTAAACTAAAGAGACAGGTTAAACATTATACATTTTCACTTATATTCAGTCCCATGGAAAATATTAATAAATCATTTAAAAATTCGGTTAAGAGGAGGACATATTCTGAGGAGTCAAAGTCATGCACACCGATAGTAGTTATCTTCATGACAACAGAGACACAGAGAGATAGTAAAATGTCATATGCTTATGTATAGATAGTAATGAGTTTAAAGATAGATGTCTATGAGAATACATGTTTATAAGAACAAGGAGTAAATGACCTAAATTGCATTTGCATCAGTTTTTATATTGTTATACTATGAGAGTATTGTGTACTATAATTTTGTGCTTTGTGAGGCTAATGTACTTCATTTTTATAACTATTGAGTCATAGCTATTATTTTTTAAAATATATATGTATTATATCTTAATTGGAGAAGTTGTTTTAATGGAGTAGTGTGGTTGAAAGATACATTTTGAAGAGAGTAGATAACTGTGAAGATATTTATAGTCAAGCTATATGCATAATGTTAATCATTACTGACTCTCCATAATGTGAAAGAGTTTACCTTAAAGACTTACTAAGTACTCATCAAAATTGTAATTTTTATGTTTACTACAAAAAATAATACTTATACTTTTAGTAAAAGCTAGTTTTCAGTGTTGGTGTTCTGACTTGGGACGGTTTGTGAATAATGAGCCAGCCTTATTCCTACTAATTCATCATGATGCTTCTATTAGAAACCATGGAGCTAATCACAATGACCATGTTAATGAAAACAGCCAGGTTTTCCATTATTTTCTGTTAACATTGATTAAAGAATATCTTCTTTTATTATTACCTGATCTATGATTTATATCTATTATAAAAATGTTTTTAGCATGTGAAATATTACATCTTATGTTCCCCTTCAAGGGTTCATGGCTCTAGTTGGTCTCAAGTAGATTAAGTTGTTTGATTAAGTTGAACTAGTCTCAAGGAGATAGTCTGGACAATATGTAGTACATAAATAAAAATATTTTGACTAGGTCTCACTATCCTATAGCAATTAGCCTAGAGCATATGATATAGTGTAAAACATTGATTTGGGTAGAGCTCCCTATTAATAACTGCAGTGAAGAACAGAAATTAATCAACTCAATTTTCTTCATTTATCCTTTAATTCATTTCTCTAGAGTAAACAATATTTTGGTACAAGTATTATGTCATTTCATTTCACTTTCAATAATTTTAATTTTCTTACTAAACATAGACAATATATAAAAAGTTTTATTTTTGGGGATATTTAGTGGCTGATCTAGTTAATTCTTTAGCTATATTTTTTCCAGTTTGGATAATTAATTTGCAGATTTTTGTTGTTTATTTGTTATTTTCTAGTTCTGAGGATAAATAAATCTCAGGGTCTCTTATGTGAAGAGCAAATTTTCTTTCACTGAGCCACACCCATAAATCTATCTAAATAATTTTAAAGTAAGACTTGACTACATCAAAATTTTAAAATAATTCAATAACTTTATAAAATACCTTCTAGAACATCAAGTCTATCTAACATAGGTTGGTTATGTCAGAATCTTCCTTTCAGATTTAATCAACCAACTGTTAGTACCATATATAATGTATATGTGAAATCAATGCAGTGTGGACCCTGGGGTTTCTAAAGCAGTAATGTATGCATGGAGCAATGCATATAATTAGGTTATTATTTCCTCTGACCGAATATTTCTTCTTACCTCATGAAATGCAATCTAACAACCTTTCACGTTTAAGATAAAATTGTCAGCACTTAAGAAGCATGCAGAATAAATTCTATTATTTATCTGTGATTGGATGAGTTAGTCTTGCTGAGGATCATGTCTGAGGACGAAGTAGGTTAAGGTTCATCTGCATTTGTCATTCTCTGATTACATTATGACCTAGTCAAGACATCATGTATATGTTATTTACAGTCTTCCTATAGATCACTCATGGGACTATGAGCTGCATCAGGGGTTGTAAAACATATCCTTGTCAGTGCCATCTGCTAATGGCATCATTTAACCCAAGCTTAACATTATCACACCCAATCAAGTGAAGCGAATGATTAAATAAGTTCATTTATATAGAAAGGGATGACAAGTTCCTAGACCAACACACTTCATTAATAAACAACCCCCTATCATTCCATAGAGGGAATGGGAACACTAGGGACAAAATTCACTTCAAAGGACACCTCTAAGACATGGAAGAATATATGTTAATATTCTACAACTGTGGAGGATTGTTTTAGAATCTATTAATGCAAATGTGTGTGTAAGGGGAAAGGAGAGGTTACCACTGTGTACCACCATGAATGAGAAGTCTCCATATTGCTTTTTAAAAGGATGTAGAACACATGGACTAATCTTTTACAGAGAACTTTCTCAGCACCCCATCCTTGTTCCCTTACTGCCTTTAAAGAGAGTTTTTTTTTTTTTTTTTTTTTTTTTTTTTTTTTTTAATGGAGAATCCAGGGTTTTTACCTTTCCTTGTCCAAATTACCCAGAATGTCTTTTCTGTATGGAATGTTGAGTTAGGGTGCCCTCTAATGTCCTCTTGTTACTAAAGTGACAGACAAACGTTTAACTCCAGATGCATAGCAAGGCTGGCTTCTGCACTGGAATGAGTTCCACCGAAGAAATCAACACTGAAGAACAACTCCCATTTTTGATTTTTTTTCTTTCTGAAAAGGTAATTTTCACAATATCTGAACAGGGTCTGGTGTGGCCTTGCTAGGTAGAGTACAGAGAAATAAAGGTAGACCAATCATACTGTCTTCTTTGAAATCATTGTGCAGAGTCGTTTGCATACAGCATTGCAACTTGGTGCAAAACTAATTGATTTTTTTTTCCTGGCAATTAGTAAGAAACAACCAAGCTTGCAAGGCTGAAGCTCATATTATTCTTTGTCATATGAATTTTTATTAAAAGTGGAAAAGAACTCTAGTTCTGTGATCTAAGATGAAGACCTATGGAAATTTTAGCTGAGAATATTCACACTCTGTCTTTTACTCTTTTTCCTGTTTCCTTAACTTGTATTAACTTAATTCCCCAAATTTATTTTCTTATCTAACTTGTACTCTCTATCCAACATATTCAAAGCCCCAAATATGTGATGTATCATAGAGAAAGCTTCAAAATTTATGAAGCATCAACTAAAAGCAAGAATCACATATAATTTGAGGTCATCAGATGGCTGAACAGGTGCTACATTTTCTATTTTACTAGATAATTGACCTTAGGAAGAATGAAATCAATAGCTTGCACTTCATATAGCATATCATGATGCTTTAGTAAGCATCACTTCACTACAGACCAACATATTCTAAGTCTCACTGCCAGTATGACTTCTTTGGGTACTACCTGCTTTTATGAATCTTTAACAATGCATTGCACTTACATGTGCACACACACACACACACACACACGCGCACACACACACACACACACACACACACATACAAACACTAGAGTTGTTGAGGCTGACTGCGTAATTATGGCAAAATGATGTAAACAGAGATGACCAACTATCTTTAAATCCCTAAAATAAAATTTTAAATCCCTTAAATTCTCTCTGGAAATCTGCTGTTTTGCAGAGATATTCTAATGTAGAAATTTTATCAATATGTGTATACATAACTTTACTGGTTTTTCTTCCACACACACATACACCTGGCACAAAACGTATTTTTAAATTTGTGGTTTATTTGAGTTAATTTAATATCCAGCCACTTTGCTGAAGTTGTTTATCAGTAGTAGAAATTCTCTGGTAGAATTTTTGGGGTCACTTATGTATACTATCAAATCGTCTGCAAATAGTGGTACCTTGACTTTGCCAGTTTGTATCCCCTTGATCTCTTCTGGTCTTATTGTTCTAGATACAATTTTTGACTACTGTGTTAGATAGATACAGGGAGAGTGGGCATCCTTGTCTTTTACTAAGTTTTAGTGGGGTTGCTTCAAGTATCTCTCCATTTAATTTGATATTGGCTGTTGGTTTGTAATAAATTACTTTTATTATGTTTAGGTAGGGGCCTTGAATTCCCTTACTCTCCAATAGTTTTAATGTGAAGGGATGTTGTCTTTTGTCAAAGGCTTTTTCTGCATCTAAAGAGATGATCTTGTGATTTTTTTTTTTTCCTTTGAGTTTGTGTACATAGTGGATCACATTCATGTATTTTCTTATATTGAACCAAACTTGCACCTCTGGGATGAAGCCTACTTGACCATGTGAATGATGGATTTGATGTGTTCTTGGATTTGGTTTGAGAGAAATTTTGTGAGAACTTTTGCATCAATGTTCATAAGTAAGTTTGGTCTGAAGTTTCTCTCTCTCTCTCTCTCTCTCTCTCTCTCTCTCTCTCTCTCTCTCTCTTTCTCTTCAATACAGGGTTTCTCTGTATAGCCCTGGCTGTCCTGGAACTCATTTTGTAGACCAGGCTCACCTCTAACTCAGAAATCCATCTGCCTCTGGCTCCCAAGTGCTTGGATTAAATGCATGCGTCACCACACCCGGCTTGAAGTTCTCTTTGTTTGTTGCATTCTTGTGTGGTTTAGGTAACAGAGTAATTGTGGCTTCGTAGAATGAATTAGGTAATATTCCTTTTGTTTTGTTTTATGGAATAGTTTGAGGAATATCGTTGTTAGGTCTTCTCTGAAGGTCTGGTAGAATTCTACACCAAAGTGCTCTAGCCCTGGGATGTTTTTGTTTTTGTTTTTGTTTTTGTTTTTGTTTTTTGTTTGTTTTTGTTTGTTTGTTTGTTTGTTTGTTTTGGTTGGGAAGTTTTTCATGACTTCTTTTTCTTTAGAGGATATGGACCGGTTTAGATAGCTTACATGTTCTTGATTTAACTTTGGTATGTGGCTTCTGTCTAGAAAACTACCGATACCATCTTGATTTTCCAGTTTTGTTGAATATAGGAATTTGTTGTAGAATCTGATTTTTTTTTTTTTTAAATTTCCTCCTTTTCTGTTGTTATGACTCCCTTTCATTTCTGATTTTTTTTTTCTTTTTAATTTGGATACTGCCTCTGGGCACTTTAGTTGGTTTGCCTCAGGGTTTATCTCTCTTGTGGATTCTCTCCAACAAACAGGTTTTGTTGATT
This sequence comes from Mus pahari, assembly GCF_900095145.1. Taxonomy (NCBI): domain Eukaryota; kingdom Metazoa; phylum Chordata; class Mammalia; order Rodentia; family Muridae; genus Mus; species Mus pahari. Next base: position 5,015,938 of record NC_034595.1, read on the forward strand.
CTTTTTATCTTTCTCTTTGTTTCTATTAGGTTGATTTCAGGGGCCCTCTACTCCTCTTGTATTTGCTTTTTTTGTTTTAAAACTCTCAGGTGTGTAGTTACCTTAGTAGTATAAGATCTCTCTGGTTTCTTTTCTTCTTCTTCTTCTTCTTCTTCTTCTTCTTCTTCTTCTTCTTCTTCTTCTTCTTCTTCTTCTTCTTCTCTTCTTTTTTTTTAATTAGATGTTTTCTTCATTTAGATTTCAAATGTTATCCCCTTTCCTAGTTTCCTTTTGAAAATATCCCCCTGCTCCTCAACCCACCCACTCCCACTTCCTAGCTTTGGAATTTCCCTATACTGAGGCCTAGAATCTTAGCAAAACCAAGGGCCTCTCCTTTCACTGATGGCCAACTAGGCCATCCTCTGCTGCGTACACAGCTTGAGCTCTGAGGGTACTGGTTAGTTCATATTGTTGTTACTCCCATAGGGCTGTAGACCCCTTCAGCTAAGAAAGCAAGAGAAAGATCTGTATGATAAGAAATCCAAGTCTCTGAAGAAAGAAATCTCTCTAATTTCTTAACCTCAGCACTTAGTGCAATGAATTGTCCTCTTAGCACTGCTTTCATTGTGTCCGGCAAGTCTGGGTATGTTGTGTCAACATTTTCATTGAATTCCAGGAAGTCTTTAATTTTTCTTTACTTCTTCCCTGACCTCTGGAAGAAGGAGGTAGGGGAGCCTCCAGAATGGACCAGAGATGTTGGAGGTGAGAGACTCTCAGGACTCAAAGAGAGGGACCTTAGATAAAATCCTCTACAGTAGGGAGAGAGAACTTATAGAGCCCACCTCTAGTAAAGCTGGAAGAAGCTGAGGAGGAGGCTGACTCTGTAAAGATGACTAGCAGTCTCGATTAACCTGGATCCCTGAGATCTTTCAGACACTGGACCATCAAACAGGCAGCATATACCAGCTGATATGAGGCCCCCCAACACATATACAGCAGAGGACTGCTGGGTCTGGGTGGAATCAGAGAAGATGCACCTAACCCTCAAGAGACTGGAGGCCCCAGGGAGTTTAGAGGTATGGTGGAGTGTAGGGTGGAGGGTGGAGACGAGGGAGGGGGCAGTATGGGATGTGGAAAAGTCAGAGGGTGGACCAGGAGGAAGATAATATCTGGAGTGTAAAAATAAATTAAATAAAATTAAAAAAAGAAAAAGATAAATACATCTCTTCACTGTCTTCCTGAAGAAAAAAAAGAACTATGTTTTTGTTCCCTAGTCATTTACCTTGTCTGTTAATATGAACCTTCCCTGATAATTCATACTTAATTTCTTCATCGTCACTTTAGTATTTGCAGATTTAAAGTCTTTATACTGGTAGTAACTGTTTGGTATTCACAGATCCTTTTTCTAAAGGCAGAATTCATCCTCCTGTAACCTTGAGCATGGCTTTCATCTTTTATTCATCCAATATTTATTGTATATATTGTAACAGGAGTTGTGTTTAACTTCTTTCAGCAAATTCAATGTGTTTGGTAAATTAGATCCTTAGGGGACTGTACAACAGTTTAGAAAATAAAACTGACTAATATGACCTTCTTTGAATCTCATAGTCCACTGATACTTAGCTCTATCAGACACAAAACTGGCTCTTTGATAATTTTACTTCTTGAAATGAAACCCACAGGCAATACAGCTCCATTGCCTCAAAAAAGTCAATACAATGCCATACCTGTAATTCACGACAAAAGGAGGAGGAAGAAACCTACTAGTAAAAATATTCTACATATAAAACATATACATTCAGAATTATTTTTCTAGAAAAGACAATGAGGCAATCAGCTACCTGTGTACATGCATGATGAGTCTTACTATTATCATTAAAAATGAAAGTTGATCTTGCTCTCTTGCATGAAACTGGTGGCTCTTTTGCACAAATTACTGCTGAGTACAACATCCTCACAGTCTCATTCCTACAGTGCGTACAATTACAATTTCTCCAGGTGTGAACAGCTCTCAAAATATCCCTGCACCTTATATCAAGAAAAAAAAAATACTATAAATCTGTTATTTAGTGCTTCCTTTCTTTGGAAAGCTCAGTATGTAATTTAACTAATGGTACTGTGGTTGAAATGGCTGTAAGAATCGACTAGTAACAAGTCAGAAATTTTACTGATCAGGGAAGTCTTCATGTCTCTAAACACAGTTGAGATAAGCCTTGATGAAATTCTAACAGTTCTGATAATCACTCTAAAATAAAATGTCTTCTATTTTTTCTTTTTTTAAATTGAATATTTATTTACATTTCAAATGTTATCCTCTTCCCACCCCCTGAAACCTCCTATGCTATCCTCCTCCCCTGTTTCTATGAGGGTGTTCCCCCACCCACCCACCTCCCTACCCTCAAATTCCTCTACACTGGAACATCAAGACTTCACAGGACCAAGGGCCTCTCCTCCCATTGATGGCAGACAAGGCCATCCTCAGCTACATATGCAGCTGGGGCCATGGGTCCCTCCATGTGTACTCCTTGGTTGGTGGTTTAGTCCCTGGGAGCTCTGGGGGGTCTGGTTGGTTGATATTATTGTTCTTCCTGTGGGATTACAAACCCTTCAGCTCCTTCAGTCCTTTCTTCCATTGAGGACCTCATTTGGAACCTCATGCTCAGTCCAATGGTTAGCTGCAAACATCCACCTCTGTATTTGTCAGGCTCTGGCAGAGCCTTTTAGGAGACAGCTATATTAGGCTCCTGTCAAACTGTGTAATATTTACCAAAATGTTAAAGTTCTCTTTTAAATAGGAAGACATAACATAATAGATTAGAGTAAATATTTTCCATATGAAACTATATCAACTGTATAGGATGGATAATTAATACTTTGGATCATTTCAAGTAGTGGCATTATTCTAAACACTCATCTACTAAAATTAAAATAACATGCATTTGATGAAAGAAATCTTCATTTATAAGGGGATTCCATAGACTTGCAGACTTAAAAAGACACAGTACCAATAACGATGTTATTTATAGAATGAATGCATCCTATAAAGCTATTGAATTCTTTTACCAAGATTGCTAATAGATTCAGTGCTTTTACCTGAAGAGGTTTTCTTAATAAAATCTAAACAAAACATAAAATTCTAAAAATTTACATTTTAAAGTACATTCAATATCCTTTGTTCTTTTGTTTTAATCCAACATATCTTTCACATGATAAGCATTTTTCATATCATTTCTAATGAAATGCATAATAGTTTATGAACTCAAGATCAGCAGCTTTACTGAAGTTTATAGGAAGCTTTTTCACAAACATTATGGTGTCACCGAGGATTACATGTTTAATTATAGATACATAAGTAACAAAATTACTAATGAAGATTAAAATAACATTTCCTCTGTTATACATGTTAGTGCCATCTTGATTCTATAAAATACACCTTGTTAGACAGTGCCATTTCTTTAATAATTAAGATATTCACTTTTTATTAGATCCATTATCAAGTCCCTGTTCAGCCCTTCTTAGCTTCTTTCTAAACTTCTGGCCTTTCACAAAACCTCTGAGCCATCAATCCATAGAGATTTTACTTCCTAATGTGTCTTACATACATTTTTAATCCATTTATGTCTTTAAAGCTCTTATCTAAGAAGATTCAAGTGGTTAAAATGTCCCCACATGGCTCTATGTCCCCATAGAATTCACTTAGAGATCAGATATACACAAAGCCATTCCTCCTGTGACCTTCTCATTAAAGATTTTATTATTAGAGCTTCCAGGATGGGAGCACAGTAGATAATAGGTATTGTCATTGAAACATCTAATATCCAATCATACCAGCTTGCCAGTATCCTGAGATACTTTGGCTTTTGGCTTTTTTTTTTTTTCTACAATAAGACTAATTTAAATTAGGAAAAGAAAACAAAGAAAGATTTAGTTAGCTTAGCATATTATTGAAAGCAATAAAGCATATATTCAAAACCTCTATTTAAAAGCAAATCTGTTCAGTAAATTCACTTTGTTGCAATTGTGTCAGTTATAGTCGCTAAGAGACTTGACAAGTATGCTGGTTAAATAGGGTAAAGCCACTCAACTTGGGAGGGAGAAGAAAGCAATCATGGGGAGAGTAGCACAGAGAGGGAACTCTGTGGGAAAGAAGGCAGGGAGGGGAACAGGGGAACACATCATTTATTGGGGGCAGAAACAAGGCTGAAACATTGAGGACAAGCAGAAATAATGGCAACCTCAGGAGGTATGAGATAAGGGGACTCTAGAATGTACCAGAGACCTGCAAGGTGAGAGATTCACAGGAATCAAATGGAGGGACCTTAGATGAAAGGACCTATAGAGGGGAGAGGGAACTTGTAGAGTCCACCTCCAGTAGAAAGCCAGGGCATCAAGTGAAGGGATGGGGTTGCCATCCCACAGCCAAAAACTCTGACTCAGATTTGTCCTTGTCTGAAGGTACTGTAGTGACAAAAAATGGACAAAAGTCTGACTTCAAGGAGGTCCCGTGACTAGCCCAAATTGGCTAACATTATAATAATTATTATATATATAATTATATTTTATATAATATAATATATAATTATATAATATTATATAACACACACACACACACACACACACACACACATATATAATGTTAGCCCAAGGCCTAACATTATTACTGATGTGGTTCACTTATAAACAGGAGCTTAACATGACTACCCTCTGAAAGACCCAACAAGTAGCTGAAGAGTCAGATGCAGATATTTACACCCAACCAATGGTCAGGAGCTGGTGACTCCTCTGGTTGAATTAGGGAAAATCTGGAAGAAGCTGAGGAGGAGGGCAACCCTATAGGAAGACCAGCAGTCTTAATTAACCTGGGACCCAAGATAGCTTAGACTCTGAGCCACCAATCAGGCAGCATGCATCAGGTGATATGAGGCCCCCAACACATACAAAGCATTGGACTGCCTGGTTGAGACCCAGTGAGAGAAAATGTACCTAACCCTCAAGAGACTTGAGATTCCAGGGAGTGGGGAGGTCTGGTGGGGTGGGGGTGGAGGTAGGTTTATCTTTTTGGTGACGGGAAAGGGATGCTGTTCTCAGCATTGTCACAAAGAAGTGTCATCTACGAATGATCTGAGATCAGATGGCAAAATGAGTCAAAACAGGCAAAAAGAAAAGTGAGCAAAAGGAGAGTATTTTAAAACCAACTCTTAAAAATATTACCTGACAAATTGAACTATAAGATAGATATGAAAATTTTAAAAGATTAAGAAGACATAAGGTAACAATTTTACATTCTTATAGACTGACTAAGAAGTCTAAGGTTTGCAAAAATTAACTAGGAGATTTGGTGACATTTCTGTTGAATTTCTACTGAACAATTAAAACTTATTTCATGGATATCTTCAAAAGAAATCACTTAAGTTATAAGGAAAGGGATATAATGCACTCAATAAATGTGAAAGTGGTTAGCCCCAATTTTTTTTTATAGATTGGGATACTTGTGGAAACTGTTTTCATAATTACTTCTTGGCAATGTAGACTGTTGCAAGTTATGTCTACCGTTCCAACTCCAACATACCATGTAAAGCAGAAATATTGTCAGAAAACGTGTAGCAAATCTGAAGCCATTAATTATGACCCCCGTGTTTTTCCAATGTAGAATATTCTTTTTCTGCTTATTTTTATATTCTCTCATTTCCAAATAATTGATTTTATCTGGCAGATGCTTGGTCTCGGGTAGTTTACCAGTATGGCATCATATCTGCGAACACTCCTGTATAGTACTTCATATTTATAGTCACCATAATCAGCAAATTCAGAATTTTATTTTACCCAAAGTCATATACTTATTGCCCAAAACATTTTGCCTTTAGTATTGTGGATCTTATGAGTTTTAGCTAATGTGAAATGGCATGAATCACCTTCACAAGAACAGGCAGAACCTTAACATTCTTGCTTGCTCTGCCTGCCCCTCTCAACTGTCAGACAACTATTGACTTTTTTCTTTCTCCATGGCTTAGGTTTCCTAGAATACCTTGCACTTAAAATAGATTAATTTCAGATTGCTTTCTTCAGTTAATAATGTATATTATGTTTCTTTCCTGTCTAATTCAGATTTATGCCTTCCTTGTTTTTAACAATGAGTAAAATTCCAATGACTGGATACACAATAACTTATTTTCCAACCTGCTACCAAAGGAAATCTTGTTTGTTCACAAATTGTGCCAATTATGAGTATGGCTACTGTCAACACATACATCTGTGCTTGTAGGCATATGTTTTAAGTACCACTAGAAAAATACCATGCAGGTTACTGGGTTATAAAGTAAAAGCATTTTAGTTTTATAAGGTGCTACCTGCAAATTCATGATGCCCTTGTTTTAATAGATGAATAGTATTCTGTTGGGTTGGGCACGGGCTATCCCAGAAGTTGTTGCTTGTCTGTGTGATATGTTCTTCTAGATGGTTTGCCTTGTCTGGCTTCAGTGAGAGAGGATGCATGAGGGTGGGGAATGCCCAGGGGGTGGCTCCACCCTCTCAGAGGAGAAGAGTGGGGAGGTGGGGAGTAAGGGTTCTAGGAAAGGGTGACTGGGAGGAGGGGCTGTGAGCAGGAGGTAATGTGAATAAATGTAGTACATTTCTTCACAATTTAAAAATAAAAGTTTGTCTTCATGATTCTCTGGGGAAAAAAGAAACTACCAAACTGACTTCTAATGTGAACATGCCATTTCAGGGTTCTCCTGGCAGTGTATGAACACTCCTGTTTGTCTGCATCCTTGCAGAGTTTAGTCCTGTTCGTGTGCTAGATTCGTGTGTATTCTAATAATTATGTACTATCTTTGTCTTAATTGACACAACATAGAAATAAGTTTATTGTTTTGATGTTAAACATCATTTCTACTATGCACAGGAAGAAAACAATTTTGTTAGCTTGAGAATGACCATGTCTGTCATTTAAGGGACTCAAGAGGCACAAAGAATCAATAGCAAAATATGCTTTTAAAAATCCCTTGTTGCCTTTTTTGTGAACTGCTTCCCCACCTTGCCCTTCTTAATGATTTTGTAGGGCCTCTCTCGTGGAGGCTTTGTTGATTTAAATATTTGACATAATTAAGATTATTTTATATTGTCAATTCTTTGACTTTATCACATTCTAAATAAATCCTTAATAATGAGGAATATAGGTATATAGCAGTCTAAAGACAGAGTAAATTTAATAAACATGAAGCACTTTGCATAGGTTTCGATGTAAGTATGGTGTCTAGCTCTCATAGGAGAAGTTTCAGTGAAATAAATTGCACAGTGTGAGTTACCCTCTGGTCTTCATTCTTTCAGTGATTCAATAACCATTCATGGGACACATGCTGTGAAAAGTACCCTGCTAAATGGTGGGAGAAGATAATTAAAAAGCTACGGCTCTTGCCCTCGAAGATCTCATAGTCTAGTAGAGCACACAAGCTAAGTGTAAAGCAGTACAGCAAATGTTATTCTAGTGTTCTTCTTCACATACAAATTGCATATAAAGCACTCTTTCAGACAGTGACTAACAAAACAGAAGCTCTAAGTCTGGATTTCACCTTAATTATTTCTTGTAATAATACCAAGAAAGAGCTTATTTATGCTAAAATTATGTAACTCCTAGTATGCATTTCCACTAAAAGGAAAAGTAGAACCAAATTACATATAAGAAAGATTAGAGATCTCAAATCACATACTTAAAGCTTTATTTTGTTGTGAGTTCTGTGTGCTGCTTTAGAAACATGCTTACTGTGAGATTTCCCTTGTTTTTATTGAATTCAAAAATATCTCCTCTAACTTGTGTCTCTTGGGATTAACATTGGAAAATAGCATTGTTCTATAAGGTGTGGTAAACCAAATATGCTTATTTCCACAGAAGATAAACTGTTTTGCATTATAAGCTTGGCAGGACACAAGCCCATCTGCTGACAAAAGACATTTTCTACAAAAATAAAGCTGAAGGAAGCACCTGCTGAAGATACGTGAATAAAAGAATTATTCTCAGGAAGTTATCTGGATGGATTCTGTAGTAAGAAGTGCTTTAGTAGGTTGTTTCTTATTTTTTCTTTCAGTTGTTTAAAAACAATTAAATGTTTCTCATTATAAGACAATGTGCAAACTGATTATATCTATAATCACTTTACTGAATACTGAATTGATGATTAGATATTCTTAGAAGATTTATAGAATTTTGTGAATTTTCATCATAAATACAGGGCATGTTTATTGTGTAACATATATATAGTTAAAACAAGAATCCTGTACCTCAATGAATTTATTTCAAAATATTTCTAGTATAACTTTTAATAAAACTTCAAGCAGAAAAATCATGTGATTGAAATAACAAATATTACCAAACTGAGAAGCAAATATATGATATTTCCCTGTGTCTGTGCATGTCTGTGTGTGTGTGTAGTGTGTGTGTGTGTGTATGTGTACTTGTGTTTGTACATTTGTGTATGTTCTTGTGAGCACATGTAATCACATGTGTGCTGTGTGTGTATAGTTCAAATCCCAACTTTCAGACTATTACTAATGATCCATCCTACTTAGTTTGAGATAGTCTCAATGGCCTTGGCTTGCTTCTTTAGATATATTTGGGGGCATTAAATCCCAGGGATCCAGTTTTCATACTTGTTTTCGTTTTTTTATGGTTTTCACACTTGTAATGCAGGCACTTCACTGACTGAATTGTCTTTCCAGCTCTGAGTATATGAGTATATATTTGATTACAAAGAATTATGAACTGTGTTTCCATTCTAAGAGGAAAAAATGGTTATTTTGGAAAGGTTAATGAAAATTTTAGAAAATATGTGATTATTGTCACCTGATGGTTAGGGCTGCTCAGCATTGTCACAATTGTCCCAACAAGTATAAGGATGGGTATGTCACTGAGACTACCCACTCAGATATGCATGTGTTTGGTATATATCTGAAAACTATTGGAGAGAGTAGATTTCAAATATCCTCAATCCTTTAAAACAGCATGTGCAATAATATACATGCTAAATAGCTTGACTTACTCATTTCACTATGAATTAGTATACCAAAAATATCTCTAAATAATAAATACATCCTGTCAAGTAGCATTAATATATTAAAACATGAAATATATGATTCAAACTAGGGGATAAAGTTACATCATGGGCATTAATTTTTTAATTGGCTGTAAAAATTTCAATTTGAAGTATTATAGAGATTTTGTACAGTCAAGCCCAGCTGCTGGGAACTCAAGAGTACAGCAGTTCTGTCATGTCTAAAAAATCCTGTTCTGCTCTGACTCTTCAGCATTGTACGTTTCTTTGTGTGGTGGGGGATTTTAACAGAGCAATCATAGCTGGCATGGGTTCCAACGTGATGGCACCTGGGTTTTGAAGTAACTTTTTGTAAATAGTCTGTGATTGTTTCTGAGGTTTAAGAAGTTGGTCTTCCTGAAGGATTCACAGAGCCTTTGCATAACTTACTCTGAGACATATCTGTCAAACCAGGAAGTCTTGTATGGCTGAGAATTGCTTAGGCAATTGTTAAACTCCAGACAACTCTTACATCAGATAAAGAAATTGACTTGCTGAAAATATCTTTTTTTTTTTTTTTTGTAACAATAGAGAAGTTTCTGCAAAGAGTTTGGAGTTCTGTTCATCAGAGGCTGTTCTAACTGCTGCTGGAAACCATACTACACACTTCATTGTCTTTTTCTGATCAATCTGCATATCTCAAAACACTGGCATTTTTTGTGCAGTGGGAGGTGGTTAACTCGGATACGGACAACTGGACAGAGTGCAGCCAGTCTGCATCTGTTGGAAATTTAGTCACAGCAGCACATCTGTACTACAACTTCCTCTCAAGGTTCAGGAACCAAGGCAGAAAGCCTGCAGGAACTATCTTGGTTTCTGGTGTTTCTGCCATGGTACTTAGCCAACTTGCCCTAGATGTCGCCCTATATTTATATATTGGTGCCACTCATTATTAGGATAGTGAAAAGCATAAGACGCTAGCTTTATTTTATATTGGTGCTCAGGATCCAAACTCAGGTCCTCAAGCTTGTTCAGCAACAACATTACCCAGTGTTCAACAGGCTCCTCAGAATGAGACTTCCTCTTTCATATCTATTTTAAATTTTGTTTTATCAACTACTCAAATAAATACATTTATATTTACAATGAATAGAAAAGTCTTGGAGGATAATCTATAAAACCATTTACTATTTTAATATATGTGGTAGGATACTAAGTGTACCTTTTTTGTACTTTTCTGAATAATCTAAAATTTTGTCCATTGGAATAAAAAACTAAGTATATGTCAGATCAAAATTAATAAGCTGTGGATCTTGAGAAGTGACATTATGAAAGTTGTATTGAATACTTACTATGTAATATTTAATACTCTGTAAATATTTAACATAAACCAGACAAGAAATTGAACTATTTCTACACAGGTCTACCTCCCCATTGTACTATTTACCATCTTTTCTCCCCTACCTTTGAACCACAGGCAAGAAGTGGGGAGGATCAAAATGTATGAATACCCTTACTAAAGTAGGTTTTGAAAAATCTAATCCTATAGGTAGGCCTCAAAATGAGGCTTAAACCAAAATGGGTAACCCTGCTTTGATCTGGCTGATTATGAAGGGGTAGCAATGTTCTCTAAGGAGGTTGCTGTATAGTAGCTGCTACTGATGCATTGTCTCCTACCTTCTTTCCACTGGGGAGTTTCTGGTTTTGTTTTCTCTTCATGTATACTATTTTGAAAATAATTGCAGAAAAGTTGACAATTCTCTCTTACGTTGGAGAAGATTGAAGAGTTGACTGAGAACTTAGAGAGTTTGGGAATAGAAGCAGAAGTGCTTTGGAAGCAAAAAGTGAGTGGGAGAAAAGCAACAGGCTTCAGGCTTGGTCTCTAGAGTATACCACACAATCCCATAGGAGAAGCAGTCATAGAAAAAGCCAGTTGTACCTAAAAGAGATGCTTTCTAAACAAAAAGAAAGAATAACACCCCCCCCCCCAGGGACAGACTAAACAATGCTTTGTTAACTCTAAATTTTCTTAATGTTGGTAAAAACACATAAACAAACAGAAAAAAATCAGTAGGCGAGTCACATTGAGGTATTAAAAAAAAGGTGAGGAACTAGGCCATCCAGTATACTATAAGGATGTATTGATATTTGAATGGAAACTTGAGATATTTTAAGATGTGGTCATCGTTATACTTGTTTATCTATAGGAAAGAAAAAAAAAAGGTTAACAAAAAAAAATATGAAGACCACAGAAAACCTCTTATCAGCTAAGACATGATGTCTTCACAAAGCAAGTACCCTGTATGATTCATTCTCACAGACTGTCTCAGATACTGATTTCTCAAAAAAAAAAAAAAAAAAAAATCCTGCAAATCAATTTCAAAAGAGCAAGCCCAAATGATAGACTACACAAAGACTGGAAAACACATAGACTGGACAGACATCACATAGACTGAACCAACAACACATAGTCTGGGCAGACAATACAGAGACTGGATAAATACAGAAACTTTTCAACAAATACTATAAATAGTTTTTTTTTTTTCAGGTCAACTATTTTCCCCCTTGGGGCATCAAAGAGAAAATTTTTGTGCCAATTCAGTAGGAAGCAATTATAAAAAGATCATCATCCCAACGCCTTAAATTGCTGTTAATGGTTTTGGTTGTTTGTTGTGTAATGGTTGTTATCTTCTAAGGTGGAAGGTTGTTTTGCTTAATTATTGTATATTGATAGGAAATTAAGGTAATTTGTTTGAATTATTGTGTATTGATAGGAATTTAAAGCTGTTTTGCTTCAATTGATATATATTGATAGTAATTTAAGATTGTTTTATTAGATTATATTGTATATAAGCTGTTTAAAATGTATTGTAAAATTCTTGTTTTGTGGCTTGTATAGTTATGTTTATTGTATGTCGATTGCTAATGTAAGGGAAAAAAACAATTTTTAAACAAAAAGGATAATGAAGTGAAAATGTCTGTTTGTGTCACATAATATCTTGCTGAAGTGGACCCATGTGATGTTTTACTGAAACAAACCAGTGAGTGAAGCTGTGATGACTAGAGGATATACAAGTGACAGAGCATGACAGTGCACTTGCATTGCTTGATGTACAAAGCTTCTTCAGTCTTCACTGAGAGAAGTCCTGTCAGAGAACTTCACCTGGTTGGTACTGGTCACCCCCACCCACTGGAAGAAAGGGTTAAAATATGAATTAATGTTCATGAGATATTTTCTGGAGTTTTATAAGAACAACTATTTATCATGGTAGTTTTGAATGTCATGACATTGTTTTCTTCCTCTCATATGCCTTGTTCTTAAGCACTATAATTTTATATTTGGTCAGTATTTCTTAACTTTGTGATTAGGATATAATGCGTTCATTTCATACATGTGTACAGTGTGCACCAATCACCCAGATTCCTCTAATACCCCTTCCAGGTATCATCTACTTTGTACTGTATTTACATGTCAACAATTTTAGCCTCCACGTATGTGAAGAGAAAGTGTCATACATGTCATTATGTGTCTGTTTTTTTTTTTTTTGACTCAGCATTACATTTTCTAATTATATGTATTATGTTGGAAATGATGGAACTACATCCTTTCATGTGAATAAAATGATTCTGTTGTATATATTTACACATTTTCTTTATCTACTCACAATTTTGAGACTAAATCTTATTATATATTGCAGTTATTATTAATAGTACTACACTAAGCTGGAGATTGCAGTAATATACTAAATGCCCCAATTTTATTTCCTTTGAGTATCAACAGAAGTGGAAGATCTGTATCATATGATAGCTCTATTTTAGGTTATTTTTAAAATGCCCCTTTATTCTTAATAATAGTTGCAGTAATTTATGTTTCCACTAACAATGTGTGAGTTTCTGTTTCTTCTCATAATCAACATCATTTATCATTTATTTTCATTATAATCATTCCAACTTGGGTGAGATGATATTTTTATTACAGTTTTAATTTGACTTCTGTTATAGTTAATGAGATTTCTATATTTATTGGTCATTTTGTTTCTTTTTGGGGAATATATATGTTTGGCTCATTTGTCCATTTTAAAATTGAACGATTTATACACATTAGCTGGATGTCTCTGAAAGAAATTTCAAAAGCTATCTCATCACAGTAGTTACAAAAATAAGTAAGAGGATAGTATTTCTACAAAGTACGATGGATTAAGAATTATGCTAAAGGACATAACAAAAACATTCCATGAATTGTCAATTACAATCCATATAAATCATGCAGAATACCCAAATTTATACAAATAGAAAGTCCTTTTTTTTTTTCTTTAATGTTGAAGACTAGAGAAAGTGTAGAATACAGAACAGAATGGAATGACTACTGAAGATGGTAGGGCTCTCTTTTTTTTTTTGGTAGTAAAAAATACCTGTAAATTGACTATCAGATATAGAAATCTAAAGTGGATTAAACATTGGGTGGCATATTTTGAAGTTTAAGCACTTAATATATTAAGACACCTTAGTTTTCGAACTGTACTTTCTACTTGCTTGTATAATATGTAAATTAAGGTGGGCATGATGTTCCTGCCTGTAATCCTACTTGTAAGGATATCTTGAAAAGCCTATATCAGGCCATGTAATGCAAAGGCCTTATTTCAGTAAACAAATAACTTGAATATTACTTTTGGACAAATAAAATAGCATTAAATATACTTTAAAGAACAGAAATGAAAAGTGTCACAAACCCCAAGCACTGTCTAAGAAATAATGTAGTTGGAATTCTCAGGTTTAATTGAAATGAATAGAATGGGGAGGAAATCCATTGGAAATAGCTCAACAAATTATTCAAGATGATCAGAGTCTTTCATTATGATGCAGAAATATTACTGTAGAATATTTAAACAAGATAAATACGTAATATATATATATATATATATATATATATATATATATATATATATTTCTAGGCAAATGCTCTTGGCAATGCTATTTATAATAGTATAAAATAAAGCAATGCCAATGTGGATTAAGTTTATATGTATACAGGCATGGCATGTCTATTGATAAGCCCATTCTCTCAAAACAACAATAATCAGTAATAAAGAGAATATTCCATAAGGCATATTCTAGGTGGAGGAATATGAGAAATTGCATCTTCAACCACCAACAGGAAGCAGAAAGAGTAAACTGGATGACGGTGAAGCTGTGAATGCATTCTCATATTATCCTTCGAGACATACTACCCATGCAAGGCTGTACTTCCCATTAAATACCCCAAACAACACCACCAACTGGGAACCACATGTTCAAATGTCTGAGTCTATGCAGAATTTGGGATGTATTTCTCAGTCAAGCATCCATACCTCCATTAGCCAAGAACAAATTTTAAATAGGTCTGCTACTCTGAAATCAATAGGGAAGAACAAAGGAAAGGGAAGTTTTAAATGTTGAAAGAAAAGGAAAATCAATCCCTTCAAAAACATTACCTACATTTTGTACTTAGCAAAATTATCTTTCACAACAAAAAATAATCGACATTTTGTCAGAAAATATAATTGAAGATGCTTATTATCAGTGCAGCTGGTTTGAAACAAGCTCTTTAGAGAAAAGAAAAATGTGTAAGTGTGAAATTTGCGCCTATATCTAGGAAGGAATAGAGTTAGGGAAGGTAAATAAAAGTAAAGTAAACATTTTTTTGGATCTTGTAATCTTATGTGGAAGGACCAATTTAAATAATAATAGTCATCATTTATTTGCCTATTTTATATGCTTACAGATGAAGGAAATCAAAGACAGTAATATTCTAAATAATGGGAAAGAGTAGGTGGACAATTTGTTAACAGTCTTTGGACTGCCTATGAATCACTGAAAGGTTTGGATCTGCAGCATAAGAAAAAGAATCAATTATGGATGGGGGAGGAAGGATACTGTGAAAACCATAGACAAAATCTGCTAGATTTGTATTGTTCAAATCTTTTTCTATTTTTTTGAATAGGATGGATGTATGTGTCTGGAACAAAACCACTTAATTTTACTGAGCCAATATTAATCAACTTACCAAAAATGAGACATTTTAATGTATACAAAGAGCTTCATAGGTCAGTGAATTAGTATGTTTATTCCAAAAGTCCAATGAGGGAAAGGGAGCAAGCTTCCCCTTATATATCAATGGTTATATTTTAGATTTGACAGCATGTCTATCCTTCTAATGTAGAGGCCTGGAATAGGTGCACATTTCTAAGAATCTTTGACCTTTTAAATAATGGGTATTGCAAGACCTTCAGTGAGCATGAATTAATTGCTTACTTCTATGTAACAGATGATAAAGATGCATTTTTGCAAAAAGTGTTATGTTTGTAGCCTTGACAATAACTTGTTGGCTCATTTGATAAAAAATCTGAATCAAAGCATCTTTGAAATGAGGCCAAGTGCTCACAAGTCCCTATCTTTGAAATGTTTGGTTACTTGATACTTGGTCAGTTGATATTAGTCATAGAATACTAATCTTTAGAAATCTGATTTCTTAGCATCAGTTAGACTAAATAACTGTTCAGGAAAGATTGATTATGAATTCAAGAGACCCTAGATGGCTAGTTTTATGTCAACTTGCAACAGGGTAGTCTCATTAAAGAGAAGGGAACATCAATTGTGAAAATGCCTTCATGTGATCAGGGGCTAAAGACAAGCCCCTGGGGCACTTTCTTCATTAGTGAATAATGTGGTTAGAGCAAAGAGCATTTGGCATGGGGCTGCTCCTCTGTTTGTGGTACTGGGTTATATAATAAGGAATGATAGATGAGCAAGCCTTCAACAACAAGCCAGTAAGCAACACCTATCCATGGTCTTTGAACCAACTCCTGTCTCCAGGATCCTACCCTATCTCAATACCTGTCTTGATTTCCTTCAGTGCTAGACTATAATGTGGAAGTATAAACCAAATAAACCCTTTCATACCTAAATTATCTTTTGACATTGTTTTTCATCACAGAAACAGTAAGGCAGAAATTGGTTCCAGGCTAATGGTACATTGTGACAGACCTGAGCATAGATTTTTGGAAAGATTATGAAAGAACTTTGGACCATAGGAATGAAAACGCCACTAGGCTTTCAAACTTGGTGATATATCTATAGAAGTATGGAAGATAAGAATGTTAAGAGGAATGAAGATGATTTAATTATGGTTTGTAAAGGTCCAGAGGAAAGTTTTAGTCACATAAAGGTTATATGGACCACTGTATTGTTTAAATTAAGAATGTGTGGTCTGCTCTGCTGTGATTGAAGAGTCTACAGTGATTAACAAGAGATCACAGAATTGTAGTGAAATTTTTTAATTACTTGGACAGTTGATGCTGGTTACCTGGAGGAGAGAAATTAGCAATGGTTAAAAATGAGACCAACACCATTAAGGTAAAGTCTTCCGAAAAGTATTTTCTCGAGTTGACCCACATAAGCTATGTTCTAGAGGTGTCCAAGGTTCAGACTGACAGCTGAACTTGGTAGTGTAAGAGTCACTAAGTTGGTAGCAAACATAAAAGCATGAAGGGTCATGGAAAGCAGCTGAGGCTTAACACTGGGTGCTCAGGAGAGGCTGTGAATGAAGGTGCATCCTTAGCAACACCCTTGAAGTTCCGGGTCATTGCAGAAAAGTTGAAGTTTCACACCGTGAAGAGAGCCCAGGAGAATGTATTTCTGAAAGTGCAGGCTAGCTGCAGCAAAAGACCACAGCACTTTGGAGATTGCCGATCCATGGATGCACACAGTGAACAGCAGCAGCAGTGGAGTAGAGCCATCTGGAGCTTCTAAGTGTCTAGAGGGCAGAGCTAAAGACTTGACCCAAACCATTGGCATGCTCAGAGGATTGTGAGTGGGTCTCAGACATTGGACATTGCGTTATTGACATGAACGGAGTTTATTTCACTTCGACTTGATCATCACTGTGCTCTAGTTCTTCCCTCAGAGGTAAGGAAGTATTCAACTTACTTTTGACTTTATAGAGGATATCATAGTCAATGCACATTAGATTTACAAGACTTTGTATTTTTTTAAAGACATTGATTATTTATTATTATTATTATTATTATTATTATTATTAATTATTATACTTTAACCTTTTTTTTTTTACAGTCCAGTAGTTATCCCCCTCCTGGTCTGCGCTCCTACTGTTCATCATCCCATTCCTCCTTCCCTGTATCCAAGAGAATGTCCCCACCCCACCAATCCCCATCCCACCAAACCTTCCCACTCCCTGGTACCCCAGGTCTTTCAGAGTTAGGTGCATTTTCTTTCACTGAGACTAAACCAGAAAGTCCTCTGCTGTATATGTATCAGGAGCCTCATATCAGCTGGGATATGCTGCCTGATTGGTGTCTCAGTGTCTGAGAGATCTTGGAAGAGTAGGTTAGTTGATACTGCTTGCTGGTCTTCCTATGGGTTACCCTTCTCTTCAGCTTCTTTCATCTTTTTCCTAATTCAACCACAGGGTCCCCAATTTCATACCAATTGTTTGGTATATGTACCTGCTTCTGTTTCAGTAAGCTGCTTGTTGGTCCTCTCAGAGGACAGTTACACTAGGCTCCTGTCTGTAAGCACACCATAGCATCAATAATAGTGTCAGGCCTTGGAACATCCCTTTGAGATGGATCCCAATTTGGACTGGTCACTGAACTTCCTTTCCCTCAGTCTCTTCTCCATTTTTGTTCCTGCAGTTCTATTAGACAGGAACAATTCTGGGTCAGAGTTTTTGACTGTGGGATGATAACCCCATCCCTCTACTTGTTTCCCTGTTTTTCTAGAGGAGGTGGACTCCCCCAAGACACTGACTATTTTAAAGAGAATGTATTTTCACATATTAGAAATTTTAAATGCTGTGAGATTTAAATTCATAAAATACCTTATATTATAATGTGTTGCTTGCGACCCTGACTAAACCCTGGGGTAAGGAGGCACAGTGTCAACAACACAGACTCTGAGAAGCAGGGAAGTGGCAAAGCAGACGTGTTCACTACAGGAACTGGAAAGACTTTACACCCTGCTCCCAGCATCTCATTGGTTCTCAAGTAGCCACATACAATGCTGTTTTTTCTCAATGGTTTGCTCCATCTCATGATGCAACATCAGGGTCTCTATCTGTGGTGGCAGATTCTAGGTTAGCTCAGGGATGAAGTATCACAGACATATGCCAGAATTGAGGCTGGGATTACTTGGCTAAGTTCCCTCTACAGTGACGATTTTATTGACGTGGGACCTTATAGGGGAAAAAAATATTGTGGCTTACCAATGATGCATTTGTGTGCCAATTTGACAAGAGTTCAGTTGTGCTGATTAGCTTTATATCAACTTGACACAGGCTAGAGTCAATAAAGAGGGAGAACCCAGAGTTGAGTTGATGCTTCCATGACATGAGGCTGTAGGCAAATCCTGTAAGGCATTTTGTTAATAAGTGATTTATGGTGGAGTGTCTAGCATATTGTGGGCTGGGTCACCCTTTGAATGGTAGTCCTGTGTTCAATGATGCAGGCCAAACAAGTCATGGAGCAGCAAGGAGCAACCCTCTATGGCCTCTGAATCAGCTTGTGACTCCAGGATCATGGCTGTTTAAGTTCTTGTCCTGACTTTGTTCAATGATGGATGATTTGAATGTATATGATGAATGATGAAATAATGAAGCCTTTCCCAAATTTTTAATCAGTGAGTTTCATCACAACAATAGTAATTTTAAGGGAGTAACTGCCCTGCTCCTCATAGTTGGTGCAGGACATACCTAGATACCAAATTCTCACTACAAATATAATTTATTAATATGGGGGGGGCAAGCAGGCAAAGGCAGGCAGCAAGAAGCAGCAGTAAGCAGGTGCTTTTTTCTGCAAGAGTATGGTTTCAAGAAGAAGGTATCTGTACTAGTGTGAGTTGGTAAATTCTAATTGGATAGGTTAGGCAAATAATGAATTTTGGTTCTTAGACCTTGAAGATTTGCCTAGAAATGAGTTAGTGAGCAAATAAGGGAATAGAACTTGGGGCTGTCTCTAGAAATGCAATCCAACAGTTTTTGAGCAAGGGAGTAGAGGGTAAAAACAAGACCTGTCAATGCCATGTTTTCCGTGCTGGGGCCAGGGTTTGCCATTCTTGGGACTATTATAGCCCTTCAGAAACCCTAACTAAGCTACAACTATCTGTACATTTTGTAGAGACCATCCTGGGCAAAATAGATGTAGAAAATATCCTTTCCTACAGTGTTCACAAAAGAAAGAAATGTTCATAATTAAATCGAGACTGGTAAGTGTCTTCAAACATTAAGAGGAAATCAAACAATGAGTATGACAACTACCTGTGTGTCTGCTCTCAAATAGAAGTTCTGAATTCAAATTCATTAAACCCAGTTTAAATGTTTTTGAGTGGAAGTAGTGGCTGAGATGCAGCCAGTCTGAGTTGTGAGAAAAACAATGCAATTAGTGCATGGCATGACCTTCTTCATGTCTAAATGCATTGGCTGACTATTATCTCCACTCTGTGTTTCCTACAGAGGCCAATACTATCATTACTCTGAATACTTACTTGTAACAGGTCAGAGATCTAAGGTCTGCCAGTGTCTGCTGCTCACAGAGCTTGAAGGAGTGTTCAGACATATATTCTGTTAACTATTTTAATGGGTAGAGCCAATGTCTGTTGCTTTATTTGAAGAAAATTAGCAGAGTCCCTAAATAAGGTACCACTATTCAGAAACTAAAATGTAAGAGAGGTAAATTTATGTTTTATATTTAGCATCTTCTTGTTATTGGTACAAAGTTGATTGTGTAAATCTTTAATAAATATTTCCAGTTGTTCTTCCAAAGGAGGCTGCCAGTGCTGAGTATTTAGCCTGAATATTCATGAATATGAATGTTTTACTGTGTTTGAATAAAAACGGAAGATCGAGAAATAAGAAAATAATCAAACAACTTGGAAAGGAAATAAGTGAAGTTTCCTGATGCTGCAAGGTCACCAATTACCTGACCTCACACAGGTCGGTCATGCTGAACCACATCTACTGGACAGATGATTTGACTCTATTATTGCTGCTGTCGTTTATGATAATGATTGTCCAAAACTATTAAGAAGGAATTATCTGTGTAGATGAATTATAAACAGACATTATTCATTTAATAGTTGATTCATCTTACCACATAGCGGTAAGAACTTGACAAATGAACACTTTATTGAGGAAAATTAGGCACTTGGGGGATTGAAACTTTTCTGTATTTTATTAGACACATTATTGTTATTATTATTATTATTACTGTATCAAGCAATAGTATTTTAGTAAATGTATACATATACATATAAACTAAATTTGTTCATACATTTTTCAACAGGGCATATATATATCCAATTAACTATTTTAAATAGTTTTTTATGAAGATATTCTTATACAAATACATCAGTTACTTTGAGCATCCAGATTTTATGTATTTATGTAAAATCTAGGAACCACATATTAGACAAAACATGGCAAATTATTCATTCTCAGACTGACTGATTTTACCTAATTTGATTATCTCTAGATGTATTTATTTTCTTTCCAAAGACATCAGTTTTTTGATAGATGACAAAATGTCCATTGTGTGGACACAAGATTTTCTTTAGCAATTTCTCTGTTAAAAGATAGACAACTTAATTAAATTATTTAGGTACAGTGACTAGTGCCGCAGCAAACCATGGTTTGCCACTACATTTTTGATGCAATGACTTGAGGTATTTGGGGGTAAGTAATCAGGAGTGGTATATATAGGATATGTGGGACATAAACATTGAGATTTTGAGAACCTATATAATACTCCATGGCATCTAGATAAGTTTATCTCCCACCATCTGTGAAACCCCCCCATTGCATGGGAAGTTTTTACTTCACCTCCTGGCTAACACTTGTTGCTCTTAAAAAAACATCATTTAGACTGGGTGCCACTGAATCTGAATGGGGCTTTAATCTGTAGTTCTGTGATAACCTGTTGAACAAATTTTATAAACTTGTTGACCATTTGTTATTTGTGTTTTCAACATATGTGCTTAGTACATATGTTGGTCTCATTGCTTATTTTCTTGTCATTTTGTTTTGTAAGATATTAATCCTCTCTCAGATATAAAGTTTTTTTTAACATTCTATAGCTTTCTTTTCAATGTATTGTTTCCTTTTATGTTTAGAAACTTGTAACATACCTTTGAGAGTTCCAAACATGAGTACTGTATTTAGATCATCAGTATTGACTTTTCATGTGACCTTTTCAGATCTTCTCTGCTAGACATGAGATCAGAGGACCTGAAAGAAAGGGAAGGGCTAAAGGCTAATGCTGAAGACAACTTTATTTCAGTTTCACTGTACTTTTATACAGGAGTAAAATTAAAAAGTCATGGCCCAAGGAAGAATGTTTGAGTTCAGAAAAAAACATGACCAAACAAACAAACAACCCCCCAAAGCAAGCAACCAACCAACCAACCATACAAACACGTACAAACATCAGTAAACACATACTAAATGTTAACAAAGAAGCCCTTTTCCAGAGCTTTATCAGAACTGACCAATTTAAACACAATTGCGTAGATATACTAGAGATGATAACTGGGAAAGCATGAAAACAAGGCAGAAGACCATATTCAGAGTCAGGTTACACTGACCATATTGCGGTCTATAGATGTGAGCTGACATCTAACAAGAATAAACATGACTTATAAATTAAATGTAAATGTTTTTCACAGGAGGAACAAAATCCTGGCTAGGAAAATCCAGGAAACAAAATGCATCTGAGCCAAAAGGCACTCTGTCTCTTAGTTGGAGCCTTGTCAGGAGTCATAGAGGAATGGCTAAGGCTAGCAGGAGGCTTTCCTGGAAGATTGCCTACCTTTTTGCATGCCTCAGATGAATGAGCTCAAAGGGACAAGGTTCCAAAAGGCTCCATCTGAGGATTGCTTCTTGCAGCTGATATAGCTTTCCTGACACTGTTATATATCCTAAAGACTTCTGAGCATAATCCACCCTACTTCCTGTAGATCAACATAAAGATGAACTTTTATAAATTAATTTTTTAGGAGAATTAATGGTTTTATAGTATTCCTGATTTGATTCAAATAATCTTAAGTACGTTTTATTTGATTTTTTTATTAGATATTTTCTTAATTTACATTTCAAATGCTATCCCGAAAGTTCCCTATACCCTCCCCCTGCCCCTGTTCCCCTGTTCTGCTGAAGGGACCCTGAAATAGCAGCCTCTTGTGAGGCTATGCCAGTGCCTGGCAAACACTGAAGTGGATGATCACAGCCAGCTATTGGATAGAACACAAGGTCCACAATGGAGGAGCTAGAGAAATTACCCAAGGAGCTGCAACCCTGTAGGTGGAACAACAATATGAACTAACCAGTACCCCCTGAGCTTGTGTCTCTAGTTGCATATGTAGCAGAAGAAGGCCTAATTGGCCATCACTGGGAAGAGAGGCCCCTTTGTCTTACAAACTTTATATGACCCAGCACAAGGGAATGCCTGGGCCAAGTAGTGGGAGTGGGTGGGTAGGGGAACAGGGGCTGGGGGAGGGTATAGGGAACTTTCGGGATAGCATTTGAAATGTAAATAAAGAAAATACTAATACTAATACTAATACTAATACTAATACTAATACTAATACTAATACTAATACTAATACTAATAATAATATCACGACCTGGAAAAAAAAAAGGCCACCAACAGATTGGGAAAGGATTTTTACCAATCCTAAATCTGATAGAGGACTAATATCCAATATATACAAAGAGCTCAGGAAGCTGGACTCCATAAATTCAAATAACTCCATTAAAAAATGGGGCACAGAGCAAAAAAAGAATTCTCAACTGAGGAATACCGAATGACTGAGAAACACCTGAAAAAAATGTTCAACATCCTTAGTCATCAGGTAAATGCAAATCAAAACAACCCTGAGATTCCATCTCACGCCAGTAAGAATGGCTAAGATTAAAAATTCAGGTGACAGCAGATGCTCGCAAGGTTGTGGAGAAAGAGGAACACTCCTCCATTGCTGGTGGGACTGCAAGCTTGTACAACCATTCTGGAAATCAGTCTGGCGGTTTCTCAGAAAATTGGACATAGTACTACTGGAGGATCCAGCAATACCTCTTCTGGGCATATACCCATAAGAAGTATGTTTTAAGAGATGGTTTTATTTGTTTTGCTAGAAAGATGTAATATATTTAGAATCAAGAATACAATTGCCCACTTCTCATAAATAGTAAGTAAGGTTAAATAATAAGAAATACAATGGCCTTTTATATTATACAGACCAAAGACAAATAGGGTTGGGACAAATTGGCTTTCAAGGAACAATATTCAGGTCCAAAGATGAAGGCAGAAGTATGCATTATGATAAGCTCAGGTCACATGAAACCTGTTGCTTTGAATTTATAATGAACTTATAGTATGAAACACTGCTTTGGATTTGTTACTGACACCTTTCTAAAAATCCTCCCTTTTTATAACATTTTATCTATGTGGTAATTCTTCCTAACATAGAGAACTTTTGTCTAAAAAAGTTATAAAAATGCTGAATGCAATAAAGAAACATAGTGCAACCATGTTCTGCATCACCCTGTGTGTGTGTGTGTGTGTGTGTGTGTGTGTGTGTGTGTGTGTGGTCTGTCTGAGTAATGAGTGATTTCTTTAATTTCCTTTCTTTTTTTCTGGTTCAAAAAGAGGTAATGAGCTCCCTGGCCAATGAAAGGCTTCTGGTTTACTTGCCAGGCCAGAGAAAAGAACACTAGCAATAAATCCTTTTACTCAATTCCTATTGCTAAACAGCATGTGTTAATTTGCCAGAATTGAGAGCTCATTTAAGTACAAAGCAATAATAAAGAGTTAAGTTTTAAGCACAGAACAATAAGAAATTTAAATCTTCAGTGATTATTTAAACACAGAACAGTAAGAAAGAGTTAGGTTTTTAGCATAGAACACTAAGAAAGAGTTAAATTTCCTTAGCTCTTATTTAAGCATAAAGAGTTGAAATTGTAGTGCTTACTAAAATGCAGCCGGAGTTAATTACTGGAAACCAGCAGCATTTGGCATTAGGATAGGAAAGCATTTAAGAATGTTTAATATTACCAAAAGTAAGCTACTTTGCCCCAGCTATAGCAACTTCTCCCACCAAATGGCCAATGACCCCACCATTGCCTTTCAGGTCTGGAAACCCTACAGATACCAAGAAGGTCACCAGTCTCTCACCTTCCCCAAGGCTTTGTTTACCATGCACCATTCTTTTGAACATGGTTTGACATTTTTTTTATTATTTTTAAATTTTTATTTTATTCTTCATTTACATTTCAAATGCTATCCCAAAAGTCCCCTATACCCGCTGCCAGCCCTGCTCCCCTACCCACCCACTCCCAGTTTAGAGCTAAGACAAAAGGATGGACCATCCAGAGACTGCCCCACCGAGGCGGTCCATCCCATAATCAGCCACCATAATCAGCCACCATAATCAGACACTATTGCATATGCCAGCAAGATTTTGCTCAAAGGACCCTGATATAGCTGTTTCCTGTGACGCTAAGCCAGTGCCTGGCAAATACAGAAGTGGATTCCCACAGTCATCTATAGGATGGAACACAGCCTCCCCCCTCGCCCCCCACCCCGCCATGGAGGAGCTAGAGAAATTACCCAAGGAGCTGAGGGGTCTGCAACCCTATAGGAGGAACAACAATATTCTCTGACAATTATCACAGCCTATCCCTTCTCTAACGCTCTGTGTCCTCCCCAATACTTCTAAAATTGTGACCTGTGCTTTAGTTATTGGTACATGCATGCACATGCACACACGCTGAGGGTTGGTACATGCATGCACATGCACACAGGCTGAGGGTGTTTATTTTTATTGACGTGTGTATGGTGGTGGCTGATTAGTTAGTACTGAATAACTAATTACAGGGTTCATTCTTGGAGAAGAATGTTTCTCCCTCATTTAGAAACTATTAATTGTCTTTGGTCTTCAACTAAAACCACAGCCTTGTGAGCTGAATCTTTTCATTGATTTGTGAACTGGTATTTTCATTTTATAAGTCTTAATTAGAGAACCATATATTTTCAATTTCATCTATGCAAATTCCCTATCAATAGATGATATTATTTCATAGCAGATGTTAGTCTTACAATATTTCCACATTTTTCCATAATATTCTTTGAGGCTTATGTTGTATATGTAACAATCATTATTGGGTACCACACTGATATTTTTTCTCTGGGTTATAACTAGAAATTAATTTCTGAAGAGTCTTCTAATGCAAAAAATGAAAATTTTTTGATAAGAACGTTTTTGGTGAGAACTTTACTTGTCTGTAAGTATAAGGATGCTAGAGTGCTCTTAGAAATTACGTGGTTTAAGAAAATTATAGTCATAGGTTGTAGAGGAATTTTTTTCCTTTATTAGATATTTTCTTTATTTACATTTCAAATGCTATCCCGAAAATTCCCTATATCCTCCCCCCCCCCCATATCCTGCTCCCCTACCCACTCACTCCCACTTCTTGGCCCTGGCATTCACCTGTACTGGGGCATATAAAGTTTGCATAGCCTAGGGGCCTCTCTTCCCAATGATGGACAACAAGGCCATCTTCTGCTATATATGCAGCTAGAGACATGAGCTCTGGAGGGACCGGTTAGTTCATATTGTTGTTCCACCTATAGGGTTGCAGACCACTTCAATACCATGGGTTCTTTCTCTAGCTCCTCCATTGGATACCCTGTGTCCCATCCTATAGATGACTGTTAGCATCCACTTCTGTATTTGCCAGACACCGGCATAGCCTCATAGGAGAGAGCTCTATCAGGGTCTCTTCAGTAAAATCTTGCTGGCATATGCAATAGTGTATGGGTTTGGCAGCTGATGATGGGGAGGATCCCTGGGTGGGGTAGTCTCTAGATAGTCCATCCTTTCATCTTAGCTCCAAACTTAGTCTCTGTAACTCCTTTCATTGGTATTATGTTCCCTATTCTAACGAGGAATGAAGTATGCACACATTGGTCTTCCTTCTTCTTAGTTTTCTTGTGTTTTGCAAATTGTATCTTGGGTATTCTAAGTTTCTGGGCTAATATCCACAATCAATGAGTGCATATCTAGTGACTTCTTTTGTGATTGGGTTACCTCACTAAGGATGATATCCTCCAGATATATCTATTTGCCCAAGAATTTCATAAATTCATCATTTTTAATAGCTGATTAGTACTCCATTGTGTAAATGTACCACATTTTCTGTATCCATTCCTCTGTTGAGGGTCATCTGGGTTCTTTCCAGCATCTGGCTATTATAAATAGGGCTGCTATGAACATAGTGGAGCATGTGTCGTTATTACCAGTTGGGACATCTTCTGGGTATATGCCCAGGAGAGGTAATGCTGGGTATTCTGGTAAAACTATGTCCCATTTTCTGAGGAACCACCAAACTGATTTCCAGAATGGTTGTACAAGCTTGCAGTCCCACCAACAATGGAGGAGTGTTCCTCTTTCTCCACATCCTCTCCAGCATCTGCTGTCACCTGAATTTTTGATCTTAGCTATTCTGACTGGTGTGAGATGGAATCTCAGGATTGTTTTGATTTGCTTTTCCCTGATGATTAAGGATGTTGAACATTTTTTCAGGTGTTTCTCAGCCATTNGGTATTCCTCAGTTGAGAATTCTTTGTTTAGCTCTGTAACCCATTTTTAATGGGGTTATTTGAATTTCTGATGTCTAGCTTCTTGAGCTCTTTGTATATGTTGGAAATTAGTCCCCTATTGGATTTAGGATTGGTAAATATCCTTTTGCAATCTGTTGATGGCCTTTTTGTCTTGTTGACAGTGTCTTTTGCCTTAGAGAAGATTTGCAATTTTATGAGGTCCCATTAGTCAATTGCAGAGGAATTTTAATCCAGCAACATTGCTGCTCTGGCAAGAGCTCACATCCGAAGACCTATTTCTGTGTGATATGGCTGGAATGAAGACATACACTTAGTACACAACTTTGTCTTAAAATTAGCTTTTAGGAGGAAACGGAAATGTTTGAACGTGATATATCAATGAGTGGCAGATAAACTGGCAAATCAGAGAAAGATTTCACAGAATGATTCAGAGATAGGATACACCCAACCCTCACAATAACAGTGATAACAGCACAGGCAAGAGAAACTATGGAGGAGCCTCAGAGAGAGGGAGGGAGGGAGGGAGGGAGGGAGGGAAGGAGGGAGGGAGGGAGAGACAGAGACAGAGAGAGACAGAGAGAGAGTCAGTGCACTGCATGCAGTGTGTGCAGTACGTGCAGTGCGGTAGAGTAGAGTTCCTCCATAAGTTCATGCAGTTCAGTGCAGGTCAGCAGAGAGAGTTGAAGCCAGGAATAAGAAAAGAGCCAGAAAATTAGAACACATTTCTAGATGTAGATTGGGGCCAAGCAGAACAATTCAATGAGAAGCTAAGAGAAGCCAGATTGAATCTTTCAACTTAGAGGGGGATTTTCCTATAATAGCTTATTCAGCAGTTAACCTCTGAGACAACTAACACACTTGATGAATAAAAGATTTCAATTCAATTTAAAATTTGTTCTTCTCTAAGCTCCAGAACATCAAAAGCTAGGTTATTATTATAGTTCATAGGCATCACAGATATGTAAGACTAATGGTTGCTTTCCTTTCTTAATTGTTTGAATAACATTCTTGGATATTATTACAACTACTCCCCATTGACCAGATCAGTCTTGTTTGATTCTTCCAAGGCTTATGTCCAAATATGTTGTAAAAGTAACATTTATTCACCAGATATAATTTATCATCTCGGAGGTTGACTGCTGAATAAGCTCAAACTTTCTGGTTCTCTCTGATCTCTGGATGGATTGTGCAATTTGGCTGTTTTTTCAAACTCGAGAAAAAAACTCAAACTCCTGTCCAAGCTGATTGATTCAAACTAGCTTTTCTTCTCTTCTGGCTGAATTGCTCAGCTTGGCCTCCAATCAACTCTGGCTATCTGTTCTAATCTTCTGGCTTCTAATTCTCTAGCTCATGCTGTCTTCACCTGCAATCTATTTCTTTAAAACTGCCTACCTCTCTTTCTTCTAGTTGTTGTTGTGTGAGTTTGGTGAATTCTATCTCTGATACTTTTTTTTTCAAATCTTACTGTGATTCATCACGTTCTCTAATGCCCAATGAGATCTTACTTTTAAATATGGCTGCTTCCTTCTACAAACTAATTAAACCTACTTTGTTAAAGGTCTGTTCTAAGACTATGTTTGCATTCTAGTCAGATCATATGTTTGGATGTGTGCCCTTGCCAGCGCACCCATGTTTCTGGATTAAAATTCTTCTCCAGTATGAGGTGTCCAAGTATGTGTTCTCTTAAGTAATGAGATATAATTTTCAAGTACTAGGAGTTAAACAAAGGTAGTGATAATAGCTTCTGTTATTTTAGGAGCAGCTTCAACTTCCTGACCAATAACT
Source organism: Mus pahari (assembly GCF_900095145.1). Lineage (NCBI taxonomy): Eukaryota > Metazoa > Chordata > Mammalia > Rodentia > Muridae > Mus > Mus pahari. Next base: position 5,044,388 of record NC_034595.1, read on the forward strand.
GAAAGAGATATATGATATACATACGTATATTAGTACATGTATTGTTACATATAGTCCTTATATTTTTAAAGTAAGCAGCCATATTTTTCCAATTTTTCCCATGTTTTGTGAAACATCCCTAGTGTTTTTCATCTCTGTTACTTCCCTTACTCTCAGTATTGACCTTCATCTCCTCTTTGTAGTTAAATCTCTCCATCCATTAATCTCATTTTCCACATCATAGCATCTGTATCTTCCTAAACCCCTCTCTAGAGTTCTCTCTCTTCTCCAGGCCTGGTCTCTTTACTTTCTTGGATTTGGAAGTTAATCCAAACTATATATTTATACCTAAAATTTTGGTACTTGGATCTACAAATAAGATAGCACATAACATTTGTTCTGTGAGTCTGAGTTACCTCATGCTATATATTACTTTCTCGTTTGATTCATTTACTTGCAAATTTCATGCTCATTTCTCTTTAGAGCTTTATATAATCCCATTGTGTATATGTGTCTCATTTTCATTATCCATACATTAGCTGAAAGGCATTTCTAATGTTTCTATTTACAATTATTGTGACTAGAGGTTCAATGAACACAGCTAATCATATGTCTGTTAAATATGCTATTAAGTCCTTGGGATTTGCCAATTAGGGTTATAGCTGAGTCATATACAGATTTATATTTAGATTTTTTATAATTGTCCATACTAATTTCCATAATATTCCACCAGCAGGCAATACTACCAACTGGGAATATGGGTTTTCCTGTTTCCATATCCTTGCTAAGATTCATTGTCATTTTTTTTTCTTTATATTATCCATTCTACCTGGGGAATCCCTCAAATCTGATGTTGCCATATGTAACTTCCTAGGTCTAACTTGGGACACACAGCTCCTGAACCTGCTTTTTCTTGTTTGCACAGAACAAGGCTTATTCATGTCATATCCATACTCAAGAATGTTCTTATTAGCATACCCAGTTCTATAATATTATTTCTACTATCCATGAGCACAGGAAGTCTTTCCATCTTCTAATATCCTGAATTTCTTTCTTTATGATCATAAATTTTATATAAAGATCTGTCAGTTCTTTGGGTAGGTCAATTCTGAATCAGTATGGGGGTAAATAGCAATGAGATTGCTTTCTTATTTCTTGGTGTGTTTGTTATTTACACATAGGAAGGGTGTGTTTGTTAGGAATGTTACACGTTATTTGAGTATATTTGTATGTTAACTTTGTATCCTGGTGTGTGTGTGTGTGTGTGTGTGTGTGTAAAATCATTTATCAGCTTGAAGAATTTTGGCATGGTCTTTAGGATCACTGATGCAGAAAGGCATGCATTCTTCACATAGGAAGAGAACATTGGCATCAGTTTTCCCTCTGTCACCTCATATTAAGTTAAGTATGAGATTTTGAATCAGGAAAGAGGAAATTATTCAAATATTGATTGTGTAATTCCAAAGTCCTGATTAAGATAAGGGTTTTCATGTCAAATCTTAGTCAATAAAGTAAAATAAATTCTAAAAAGCTAATCTGGAAACTCAAGCACAAGTGGACCAATGACTTTAACATAGAACCAGATAAGTAAATCCAATAGAACAGAAAAGTACCTCAAGCTGAAACACTTAGCATTGAGGAATATGGATCATGAAGTGACCATCCCCTATAGTTATACAGGACTTCCAGAGGAGAAAAAAAGGACAGCAACCCACACACAAAAGCATTGACCCAAAATGTGTCCTGATAAAACATGTATAGGGACAAAGATAGAGCAGTGATTGAGGAGAGAATAGGGGGAGAAATTGTGTTATGCATAGTAGGGGAAAAGAAGGGGTTGAATGATATTGTGATGTAAAGTGAATTAAAAAAATCAATAAAAATTGAAAAGTAAATAATGTTTAGTTTTATTAAAACTAGAGTAAATGTTTATAAAGAGGCACTTTGGAAGCACAAAAAGGATTAAAGTTTCCTTTGCTAGAACTTGGATGTCTCTTATTAAGTAGAATATATAAAATCATACCAAATAAAATATTAAATATAGGTTTCACTTAATCTCTCCACCATTAAGTAGTCATATGTGATATATTTCAAAACAATTGAATAAATGACAATTGAAAAAGATTGAAAACAAAGTGATCATTTGTCTTTTACTGTATCATATTCTAGTATTAATCATCATCTTTTGAGGAACAATTCTTATAAATAATTGATCATATCCATGGATTATTTCATAATTCAAATTCTTCCTATTGCAGTATTTCTCTGCCTCAATATATGGTAGCCAAGATTGTGTTTTTCATGTAAGTAAGTATATTCATCATTGGTGATTTAATTTTATGATGTAACTTGATGGGGATTTAGGATCACCATGAAAACAAAACTAGGCCTGAATGTGAAAGATTTCCTAGATCAGAGTAATAAGTGGGGAATTCCCTACATGTGAGCAATACCGTTTCATGGGCTGGACTATTAGAATAGATGGAAAAGAGAAATGAGGTTGAGTATAAACCTTTATTGCTCTTTGCTTTTGAGCATGGGTGCAGCTACCTCCTAACACTGCTGCCATGCTTCTCCTGATAGAATGAACTGTACCTTTGGAGACATAAGCCAAAATCAACTTTGTCTTCCTTAATATCTTTTGTGTGCAGAAAGTCAAATGACAAATACAGAGGCCTTAAGCAAATGAACCATGTTGTAATTTTTCTGAAGCGATATGCTAAAGATATAATCCTGGGAAGCCTAATTAACAACTGAGTATTATGTGTTAATTCACTCACCTGAAAAAAGCTGGGGCTATAACAACACATTTATGATTTTTTGATATGAGCTTATCATTAAGTTATTCTGTTTTATTTACTGCTTTTTAATTCCTATGAACAATACAACATGCTTAGCCTTCCTCGGGAAGGTTTTGTCTTTAAGAGCTTTAACTGAATAAAACATTCAAAGAAATGTAAAAGTCATAAAATTAACATGATCAAAGTATCTTGGATGCATATAAAATTAAATATTGTTGATCTTAGGAATTAAGAGATGTTCTCGATCTTTGCACCGCTGCACTGCCGGGGAAAGAGCGGACTGGTGAGGGGACCCGCAGCTGGACCCTATCGTCCTGCGCCTCTCCTGCCCAGGAGGGGTGTTCGCCTGGCGGCTGTCCGCAGGCTGACCCAGCGCCCAACACCTTGCCTCCCC
>NC_034595.1:5047572-5064035 GCF_900095145.1 Mus pahari
AAAAAAAAAAAAAAAAAAAAAAAAAAAAAAAGAGATGTTCTCAGTATGGGAAAAATATGGTTAGTAACTTCGTAATGAAAAAGTGTTCAACATGGTTGAATTAAAAACTAAAGCTTTATTTATAGTGTGCATCAGTTAATGGAGAGACCCATAACAGTTCAAGGTGATAAAACTAAGTAAGTATAAAATGCTTTTACCTAAACAGGACAGCTATTGTCTCCTCAAGTCCTTGGAAACAGCATGAAAGAGGGGACAAAAAGACTGTAAGAACTGGGGCATGTGAATGATTGGTATGAAATGCTGTCTTTGGAATTCCACATGGTTGTTGCAATCATAAAAACATGGCTGTTGTGCCTAACTCTAAAAATCCTGCATAAAAACAAAAACTTTAAAGGAACAAAGAGCTTAATTGGGAAGAATAAGACTATCAGAAGTGGCAAGGGGAAACAGACAATAACTGGTAAAATATGTCTCATACATGCACCAAAGAATGAATGGATATACAGAAAAAAAAACACCATTGAGAACATAATATAGTTAAGTAAAGATATGTATTACTTATGGATGGGATCACACATGTTCTGAGTAGTACATAGTAAGACAGTAAGTGTTGGTCCATTCTTGTAGTATATATTCCATAATCTAATATGATTAGCACATTGCTAGATAATGTAATCTTATGAGATGACTAATACATATTTCATACAATATATGTTGAACATACATATATCATGTAAGACTACATATTAACAATATGTATGAATCCTTATGAGTATATACTCAATGAAAGATGTAAAGATAGCAAGCACCAATGTCCGCCAAACAATGATAAAGTTTAAGCCAAAACTAAAAGGAAAAAGAAGTAACTGCAAAGATCAGAGACATTTCCTACAGTGTTTAGAAGCAGGTAAAGATTGAAGGCTGGAATTAAACCTCTAGTCTTTTCTGCCTCATTTCCCTAAATGGAATATGAAAAACATGATTTTCTTAGTAAAGTCCTTAAAACAGTGCTGGGGCCATAATAAATGTATAGCCACACTTCCTTCACTTCGGTGCTTATAGAATGTTTAGTTTTCTTAGTTAAAAGTGTGATGATTTCATGAAGTAATATACCAAAAGCCATGGATCCTATGTCTGCTACACCTGTAAGATTTTGCTTCCTCTCTGGATTTACTCACAGGTGCTTAAATTTACAAACAACATCAAGATTAGTTATTTTTTAGGTTTCTCAGTTTATTAACCAAAAAGCAAGTCATGACAGTAGTTGTAGCAAGTGAGAAAAGTCCACTCAGGGTGCTTATCGCCAAGCTAACACCTTGTCATTTCAAGATCATCTGAGACAATCCCTACAAATAGATAATGCATCTCCTGTCAGGTTATCTATTTATCCAATTACAAATATTTCAAATGCAAATACTTATTCTCTTCACTTGCTGAATGACTAGCACATATTCTTTGCACTAGCTCTTGGTTAGAATAATATCATCAGTGGTTTCTGCCTAATCACCAGATTGAGTGTGGACATTCTATTGAACTATCCTCAAATTAAACTCTATTGTGTTCCTTGGATACTCTGAAACAATAAATAATATAAGTGCACAGACAGAAAAAATGGAATTTATATGTACATAAAATAAAGTTTGAATAAGACCCATACAAATAAATTATGTGGCTTTAAGTAATATATTTGTAGATACCTACTTATATTCTGAAACCCCTCACATATTTCCACGTATTAGTAAATGTATTATTGTATGGCAACATTAATAGGAAGTATTTATAGTAAGTTGAAAATGATTATGGGCATGCTTGTATCGTAACCTAAATTTTCATGACATTATTTCTGAAATACATTATGTATTATTCTGTTTTAAATATCATGTTGGGAATTTGTATTCACAGGGTCAGAGATTTATTCTCACGAATTTTGAATACAAGAGAAAATTGGAAGGAAATTCCAAAAGGAACCAGACCAACTGCCCAGAGATTTTTAAGATATCACTTGTGAAAGCAAGAGAGTATAACGTATGGCTTTCAGGAATAAGTCAGGTAAAGAGTATTATTACTGTTACTTTTCTATGCATTGTGCTCAGGTCTTTTAATGAATTCTTATTTTGTTTAAAAATAACATAAGTTGCCGGGCAGTGGTGGTACACATCTTTAATCCCAGCACTTGGGAGGCTGGCAGGTTTCTGAGTTCGAGGCCAGCCTGGACTACAGAATGAGTTCCAGGATAGCCACACAGAGAAACCCTGTCTCAAAAAAACAAAAACAAAAAACAAACAAACAAACAAAAAACAAGTCATGAGTGATAATTCCTATAAATAATGCAGAAAATGAATATAGTCATTAAAATAAAGTGAGGTTTTTCAGCTTTCCACAACTTATAACTTATCATTTTTGTGTTCTCAAGAGATACAAGACAAGAGCACATTTTGTTTTTTAAGAGTGCTTCTCCTTTTAATCATCAACTTATCTTCTGTCTGTTTTTACAAACAAGGACTTAAAGCACTTTAAAAGCATGCAATGCACTGTGAAGTTACAATGTCAACAGCAGAGTTCTTATAGGATTTCATTTCTAATGTCTTTTATACTTCACATTTCATCAAAGCAAAGGTTCATGTTTCATTTTCTTTGAAGAGGACAAAATTGTGTCTGATTTTTAGTAAAATGACTTATTGTAAAATAAGCGTAACTACATGTTCATTCTATGAGACAGTCTTTCATCGTGGGATTGCTGTGGATATAACATACCCTAAAATCATTCTTTACTTTTTGTTTGCCAATTAATGATCTCACCTTGGAGGCAGATGACATGCAATATTAGTAGTTAGAAAATGCAATTTGAGACCAATTTGGAATGAATTATTTGAAATCTTAAGAAAGGTCATTGGTTCTATTAAACTATTTCCATGAAAAAAATGTATATTTTAGACCAGATATTAGTTTATATTTCTCTTCTGAGGAGAGGTAATAATAGAGATAAAATGCAGGTAAGATTAAAGAAAAGAAATTTCACTCATTTATGAAGGAAACAAATCTGTTTAAAATGGTCAGGAAGTATAGCTGTAGAAATAATTTTCCTGTCATGAGTATTATTTCTTTCGTGTATTCATTTCTAGATAATACTTTTCTTGTTTGATTAAATTCATATGGAAGATGGAACATGTAAAAAATAAAATGTAACTATGAATATGCCTCATCCTTATCTCTTTTTCAATTCAAACCCTCGATCTAATAATCAAGGACCTTTATTTGAGATGATAGATTTAGACAATACTCTAGTAAGGTTCCAGAGCAAGTAAAAGCAACAGCTTTGAACTTGACAATTTTAGATAATACATGGGAGACATGACCATGATCAAGAAATACAAAAGTTGTCAACATAAGGTAGGATGCAGTTACAAGTAATTCACTTCTAATACATCTTTTTCATTAATAATTTATTTATTCACTTTACATCCATATTCTAGCCTTGCATTACCCATTCCTAACTCACACAGATTCATCCCTTTCCCTGTCCCTGATTCCTATTCGATAGGAGAAGCCCTCCCCACTGCATAACAACCCAACCTGGCACATCAAGTCACTACAGAACTAGGTACCTCCTCTCCCACAAGGCCAGACATGGCAGCCTATTTAGGAGAACAGAATCTGCAGATGGGCAACACATTAAAGGATAGCCCCTCCTCAGTTGTTAGGGGAACCTCATGAATGCCAAGCTGCACATCTTATACAAATGTACCAGGGTGTATGTCCAGCCCATGCTTGTTCTTTGGTTGGTGGTTCAGTTAATGCTAGCCCCAAAGGGTCCAGGTTAGTTGACTCTGTTGGTCTTCTTTTGGAGTCCCAATTCTCCTCTGGTTCCTCAATCCTTCCCCCAACACTTTGACAAGATTCCCTGAGCTCCATCTACTGTTTGCCTATGAGTCACTGTATCATTGGTCAGCTGCTGGATGCAGCCTCTCAGAGGACAGTTATGCCAGGCTCCTGACTGCAAGTAAAACAGAGCATCATTAACAATGTCAGGGATTGGTTCTTGCCCATGGGATGAGCCTCAAGTTGGGCCAGTCATTGGTTGGCCGTTCCCTCAGTCTCTGCTTTTATCTTTATTCATTCACATCTTATATGGTGGACACATTTTGGGTTGAAGGTTTTGTGAATGAGTTGTTGGCCCTCTCCCTCCAGTGGAAGTCCTTACTGGCTACAAGGGGTGACCACTTCAGGTTCCATATTCCTCACTGAAAGGTGTCTCAGCTAGAGTTCCCACCATAGACTACCTGTGGCTTCTAACTGTCTCAGGTCTTTGGCATATCCTGGAGATGTACTCCCCAATTCCCGTGCACAGCTCATCCCCTCACTCTTCCTACTCTTGACTTCTCCATGCTGTTCCCCTTCCAATCCCCTGTACCACTCAGGTCCCTCCCTCTATCCACTTCTGATGTCTATTTTATTTCCCCTTCTGAGTAAGATCCAACCATCATTCCTTGGGTCTTTCTTGTTCTTTGGCTTCTTTGAGTCTGTGGATGGTACTGTGGTAACCCTGTACTTTACAGCTAATGTCCATTTACTGTGGTGAGTATATACCATGCATGTCCTTTTGGGTCTGGGTTACCTCACTTACAGTGATAGTTTCTACTGCCTTCCATTTGCCTGCAAAGTTCATGATGACTGATTTTTAATAGCTGAGTAGTATTCCCTTATGCAAATGGATATTTTCTTTATTATATTTCAGTTGAGAAACATCTAGGTTGTTTCCAGTTTCTGACTATTACAAATATAGCTGTTATGAACATACTTGAGCAAGTGCCATTGTGGTATGGTAGAGCATCTTTTGGGTATATGAACAGAAGTGGTAAAGCTGGGTCTTGAGATAGAACTATTCCTAACCTTCTGAGAAACCACCACATTGATTTCCAGAGTGGCTGTATCAATTTTTACTCTCACTAACAATGGAAGAGTGTTCTCTTCGCTCTATTTCCTTGCCAACCTGTGCTGTAGCTTGAGTGTTTGATCTTATCCAATCTGTTGATTATAAAGTATAGTCTCATGAAATGGAAACTTAAGAGTTCTTTGGAAAGCCAAGAGTTTTTTCTGGGACAAATACGTGAAGGAACAATTTGTTCAAGTGGATACAGGTGTGAAAGGCTAAGGCAGAGTCATGAAGGAATGTTTCACTGAAGTAGACACAGAGGAGAGGATGTTCATCTAAAGCAAGCACTTGAAAGGAAAGTGAGGAAGTATTCTTTGCTAACAACATGCATGTATTTGTCTACCTTACATTGTAGAGTTGAGTTGCATTTGTTGGGACTCCATAGAGAGAAATGCACCCAAAACTTTTGGTGGTATGCTGCTGTTTATTGCCACTTCCTCAGACTTGGGCTAATTGGCAGAGTAATGTCAGCTGAGACAGACACATTTACTGAGGAAAGATACATGGAGGACTTGTGATGTTTGGAGAAAGTATAAAAATACTCAATGGACAGTGATTGGGACTGAGGTTGGCTTGCTTATAGATCTAGTTGTGCAAAGTTTGTGGGTCTCAAGTCTTCACTGATCTTGGATTCCCTGAGAAAGGCACAGCCCAGAACTTCTGGAAATCCTCTGGGTCCCTTCCTACTGACTTGAGCCAAGACGGAAGACTGGCTGTCTCTGCTAGGTAGTGCCACAGCTGCTGATTCTTGTTTTCTGTCTCTACTGAACTGGGATGCTGGTGTATTTGTGAAGTATGCATGCAGTTTTACATTGAAGTCTTTGATCAATTTCAACTTGAGTTTTGTGCAGGGTGATAAATATGGTTCTATTTGCCTTCTTCTACATGCAGACATCCAGTTACAACAGCACCATTTGTTGTTGAAGATGCCTTTTTTTTTTTTTTTACATTGAATGGTTTTAGATTTTTGTCAAAAATCATGTGTCTTTAGGGATGTGTGCATTTTGATTATGGCTCTTCAGTTCACTGATCCACCTGCTTATTCCTATACCAATATCATGCATTCTTTTTATTTATTTTCATTTATTTTTTGTTTATATTTTATTAGATATTTTCTTTATTTACATTTCAAAAGCTATCCCAAAAGTTCCCTATATGCTCCCCACCCCCCACCCTGCTCCCCTACCCACCCACTCCCACTTCTTGGTCCTGGCATTCCCCTGTACTGGGGCATATAAAGTTTGCAAGACCTAGGGGCCTCTCTTCCCAATGATAGCCGACTAGGCCATCTACGCTACATATGCAACTAGAGACACGAACTCTGGGGGTACTGGTTAGTTCATATTGTTGTTCCACCTATTGAGTTGCAGAACCCTTCAGCTCCTTGGGTACTTTCTCTAGCTCCTCCACTGGGGGCCCTGTGTTCCATCCAATAGCTGTCTGTGAGCAGAAGTCACTAGATATGCACTCACTGATAAGTGGATATTAGTCCAGAAACTTAGAATACCCAAGATACAATTTGCAAAACACAAGAAAATCAAGAAGAAGATAATCCAATGGGTGGATACTTCATTCCTCCTTAGAATAAGAAACAAAATACCTGTGAAAGGAGTTAGAGACAAAATTTGGAGCTAAGACAAAAGGATGGACTATCCAGAGCATTCTTTTATTATTATTAATTATATTATTATTATTTATTTTATTATTATTGTTCTTTTGTACCTCTTGAGATCAGGAATGATGATACCACTGGAAGTTTTTGTAATATTCCAGAATTTTTTAGCTATCCTGGATTTTTTTTTGTTTTTTGTTTTTTCACATAAAGTTGAGAATTGTTCTTTCACAGTCTGTAAAGAATTGTGTTGGAATTTTGATGACTATTATCATCATCTTAATCTTTCTATCCTCTGATATCTCATTTAATTTCTTTCTTCAGACACTTGAAGTTCTTGGCATACATGCCTTGATGGTTAGCATTACACCAAGATACTTTAAATTATTTGTGGCTATTGTCTCTATATCTTTTTTCTCAGCTCATTTATTGTTTGTATAAAGGAGGACTACTAACTTCCTTGAGTTAATATTTTTTTCCAGATACTTTTTTGAAGGTGTTTATCAGCTGCTGGAGTTCTCTTCTAGATTTTGTGGGGTCACATATAAATATTATCATATGATCTGTGAATAGTAATACTTTGATCTCTTCTTTTCCAATTTTATCTCCTTGATCTCTTTGAGCGGTCTTATTGATCTAGGTAGAACTTCAATTACGATATTGAAGAGATAGGCTGAAAGTAGACAGCCTAGTCTTGTAACTAATATTAGTAGATTTGCTTTAAGTTTGCTCTATTTAATTTGCTCTATTTGCTTTCTGAATAGTATGTTTATTTTGTTTCTGTATGGGCCTTATATTTCTGATCTCTCCATGACTTTTATAATGAAGTGGTGTTGGATTTCATCAAAGAGCTTTTCAACAACAAAAATGCTTACAATTCTAATTATCCAGAATATAGGCAGAAACCTAACAGCTTCAATACTGTATGTAATTTACACTGTAGATACCTAGCTTGGCAGCCTGAGTAACAAAAATCTAACAGATGTATTGTTCCTTATTTTACCCTATCTGATTATTATTTTTCTCATTTAATAAGAGATATTTTGTAAGATCACACACACATATGAGAGTCTGTTAATAATTCTTTGTGTAACTATACATTTCAGTGTCTGTCAATAATTTTTTGTGCAACTATAAATAACATTTGTTTTGGACCATATTTATCTTGATAGTAGTGATATCATTGCTTTATTACACTTATATTCCATTATTCAGTCTTTTGATAAGAATATAAGATTATAATAACAATTTAAGTTTAGCTATAATATTGACCATGTTAGATAAGGATTAAAATAATGTTATGTCAGAGTTTTATATTCCTGAGAACATTTTTTGTTCTATCAACTTTTGTGATAGTTCATTCCATATATACATGGCTATGTCTATCTTAATAGACAATTCATTAAGATAGTCATATTATATTATATTAAATATATAAATATAGATATGTATATCTTTTTACAAATGGTGTGCATTATCACTAAATTCTCACTCTGGTATAAGGTGCATAATTGGTTTTGGACATCTGAGAACATTCTGAAATAGAAACATTCACAAGGCTACATATAGCAAGAGAAGACCCAATCACTACTACCAGTGGTTTTTTAAACTAAATTATAGGCATGTTGCATGTATTAAACACTATCACAGTTAATTCTCAAACCAACTTTCATTTGCTATGAGCCATAGAAAAGATGTTGTATATCTCCTTTCCATCTTTCCATACCCAATGTCCTCTGGAAAGCTGACTTAGGCTTTTACCCTGGCTGTGAATGAAGGAGGAAGAGAATGCTCCTCTAGGTTGCTGTGTCTGCCACTATAGCTGGTACCTTGGGTTTAACTGCATCCAAGCTGGCTCTCAAATAGACACAGGGCTGAGCCATTTATGGGACCAAATGGACCCAATAGACAAACTATTTTTAACTTTTTCTATTTGCTTGTATCTTCTCTATTTTGTCAATATCATGTCCCTGTAAAACAAATAAGGTCCAATACTAGAACCGTGGTCCCTGACAAATTAACATGGCACATCACATATGTCTTCTTTGTGGCCTTCCCTTTGCAATGTGTGTCTTTCCTGTCTTGTCCCTAAGTCCCTGATATTTCGACTGTCCCCAAACCATGATGACACATTATTCTTAGTGATCCCAATGAACTTGTCTATCAGGAACAGATGTCTTCAGTATTGCATCAAGCTTTGTTGTCATTGTCTAAATGAATGATTAGTTGCAGTACAGGTGCTTCTCTAATTCGACTGAAATCAGGATGACCCCATCTACCACTTCATATAGCAAAGGTCCCCAGCAAGGTGTTGGCTGGAGTTTTACTTCTTATGTAAAATTGGTCTCTAATTAAATAATTCAGAGTCAGAATGTTGCCTTACTGTTTACTTTCCTAACTTGGTCATTATAAATGTTCCTGTACTCACAGTGAGCCATAGATTTTTCTCATCCTATATGTAAGAATCAGACTTGTATGATAGAAGAAAACTTCCCTAACCTAAAGAAAGATGCCCATGAACATACAAGAAACCTACAGAACTCCAAATAGACTAGACCAGAAAAGAAATTCCTCCTGTCACGTAATAATCAGAACACCAAATGCACTTGACAAAGAAAGAATTTTTAAAGCAGTAAGGGAAAAATGTCAGGTAACATATAATGGCAGATCTATCAGAATTATATCAGAGTTCTCACTAGAGACTATCTTGTGAACATCCTGGGCAGATGCCACACAGTCCCTAAGAGAGCACAAATGCCAGCCCAGGCTATGATACCCAGCAAAACTCTTAATCACCTTAGATGGAGAAAACAAGATATTCCATGACAAAACCAAATTTATGCAATATCTTTCCACAGATCCAGCCCTACAACGGATAATAGATGGAAAACACCAACACAAGCAATGAAACTACACCCTAGAAGAAACCAAGTTAGTAATCTTTCAACAAACATAATTCCACCTCTAACAAGAAAATTAACTGGAAGTAACAATCATTTTCATTAATATCTCTTAATATGAAAATTAATAATACCAACATATCCTAATAGATTGAAATTCAAAAATATGAGGAATTAGAAATTTGTTGGCTGTCATCTCATGGTCTCTCTAATTTGGTAATAGGAGAAATAGGTCCAATACTGTATAATCCATATATACTTTCTGCTCGTTTGAACATGACAGGGTCTTGCTGTGTGCCATGTAATGGTCTTGAAATCATGCTTCTCCTATCTCAGCCTCTCTATTAGTAGTATTGTTTATTGTTTGATGTTTTTATACTATATTATGGTTTTCAGAACAGTTTATATATGTCAAAATTATTTATACAGCCAAAAGAAATATAGAAATTAATTTGGGAGGTGGCTTTTAAGAGAACAGCAAAGAGTGAGACTGAAGGCTTTGCTTGATATTTATAATTAATGTATCAATTATGAAAAAGAGGACATTATTATTTATTTGAAGAAGAGTTACTATTATTCTGAGATTAACACTTTTCAAAATTATCATAGCCAATGATCCAGAATCTTACCCTCACCTAACATCTGTGCCACCCTCCAAGCAGAACCATTGTTCATTGAAACAGCTGATAAATGACTTCATGGATAGACCATCTTAATACACACACCATTTCTTAAATGAATGTAACTTGTTCCCTGCGGGCTGAGAATGACGACAATCACACAAGTCAAATAGCTTTGATGATAGAAAATATTTATCCAAAATCATGTCTACAATTCATTCCTGGGCACAGCAGCACTGTCAACTCTTAGGTTATCTACTATGGAGGTAAAATTAAAATCCTTTGATGATGTTAGGGACATTCAAGTACAGCCTTATTACAATGAACTCCAAAAACTGTTCTTATTTTGTGTTAGTACCACTGTAAACGCCAAGATTTTAAGCTCTACTAAAAACATAACTAACAAACAAAAGACTTTGTTTCTGTTCATTAATAATCTAATAGTGATATATTATTTTAAAATATCATACAGTTAATATATTTGGAATTATTTAAAAATTATATTGAGGAAAGCATACATATTTTCAGTATTGCTGTACACAAACATCTACATAAGACTGTTCAATTGATGGTTGTTTTATATCAAACAACTTTTATAATACTAATTTTTATTGTTACAATAATATAAATTTTAAAAATATATGATAAAAAAATGAAATGTATTTCAGGTTTTGAAGGGGGGAGTACTCTGGAAAGAGTTGGGGTACAAAAGGGAAAGAAGAATGTGATATGAGTCTATATACTCAAAATTTGTTTTAAATGCTAACAAATTCAGATAAATTGAAATTATCTTTTCTCATCATAATGCAATAAAACTTAAATCAAAGGAAAAATCAAAACAAAAAAAAACTTTTTGAGTACATCTAAATCAACTTCTTGTAAAGTATTTATTTTATGAACTTGGATTAATTTGTAGCATCTTATATTTTATTTGCCATTTACTGTAAAATACAGCTTATCAGTGGTTTCTACTAAGTGGATCATGATTTAGATGCTTTCTTTATTTTGTGATAATCTTGTACTATATTTACACAAATTAGGTTGTTCATGATATAAATAGCCACTAAGCCTTTTGTGATTGCTTTTGCACTCATAGACTGTTATTAAATAAAATAAACTTTTACAACATTTTTATTATTGCATTAACTTAATTATATACATTCAAAGATATAAATGACAAAGCATAAAAATTAAAGTTGGTAATTATAAGATTCAGTGAACTTTGATATATTATTTTATTGTACTTACCTAAACAAGATAATCTTGTCATCATTTTTTTCAAATTTAGCTGTCACAGGAGAATTTTAGTTGGTTTTGAACAAAATATAATTACAATAATAGTATATGCAGCCTTTCACATGTGTTTTCATTCTTTTATATCTAAAACATATATAGGATTCAACAGAAAGCTCTTGAAGGTTTTATAAACTACACATGAAGCCTCTGTTAATAATTTAGCATGATATGTTTACATGCTTTCAATTCTTCATACATACCCTAGGATATTTTTTCACACTAATAAAGTGCTTACAATTCCATAAATAAAGTATTGAAATTATAATAGTGCCATAATTTCATTAAATTGCATCTTGTATATTTTTAAACTTCCTTATCGCCAATGCTATTATCTATACAAAGTTTTAATTTGTATTTTCTTGATGGCCAAAGATACATAATAACTTTAAGCCTGTTGGTAATCTCTTTACTTTCTTTCAGGAATTATGTGTGGAAAAACAGTTGTTATTTTTTGAGGTTTATCATTATTATTTATGATGATGATGATGGTGATGATGATGATGATGATGATGATGATGATGATGATTTTAGATTTCAGTACAGTCCAATTTTGAACTAGACTCTGCAGATGAGAGATGTTGAGCCTGCCACAAAGTAAGAAAAGTTTTCTTGCATTTGTCATACTCTTGAAGATGAATCCAAAAGAAATGGCTAGCTAGATTTTGGAAGCTAGAGTAAAGTATGTTATCAAACAAAATTAATTTAGGTAATAATTACACTTTATTTTAAAGAATATGTGAGGGAAAAGGCCACAAAAAGATTGGAAAAGGATCTTTACCAATCCTAAATCAGATAGGGGATTAATATCCATTATATATAAAGAACTGAGGAAGACGAACTCCAAAAAACCAAATAACCCCATTAAAAAATGGGGCACAGAACTAAACAAAGACTTCTCAACTAAGGAATATCGAATGGCTGAGAAACACCTCCAAAAATGTTCAATATCCTTACTCATCAGGGAAATGCAAATCAAAACAACCTTAAGATTCCACCTCACACCATTCAGAATGGCTAAGATAAAAAATTCAGGTGACAGAAAATGCTGGCAAGGATGTGGAAAAAAGAGGAACACTCCTCCATTGTTGGTGGGACTGCAAGCTTGTAAAACCACTCTGGAAATCAGTCTGGCGGTTCCTCAGAAAATTGGGCATAGTACTATCAGAGGATCCAGCAATATCTCTCCTGGGCATATATCCAGAAGATGTTCCAACTGGTAATAAGAACACATGCTCCACTATGTTCATAGCAGCCTTATTTATATTAGCCAGAAGCTGGAAAGAACCACAATGTCCCTCAAGAGAGGAATGGATATAGAAAATGTGGTACATTTACACAATGGAGTATTAAAAACTATTAAAAACAATGAATTTATGAAATTCTTCAGCAAATGGATGTATCTGGAGGATATCATCCTTATTGAGGTAACCCAATCACAAAAGAACTCACATAATATGCAGTTACTGATAAGTGGATATTAGCCCTGAAACCTAGAATACCCAAGATATAATTTGTAAAACACATGAAACTCAAGAAGAAGGAAGACCAAAATGTGGACACTTTGCCCCTTCTTAGAATTGGGAAAAAAACTCCCATGCAAGGGGTTACAGAGACAAAGTTTGGAGCTGAGGCGAAAGGATGGACCATCCAAAAACTGCCTCACCCAGGGGTCCATCCCATAATCAGCCACCAAACACAGACACTATTGCATACACCAGCAAGATTTTGCGAAAGGACCCTGATATAGCTGTCTCTTGTGAGGCTATGCCAGTGCCTAGCAAACACAGAAGTAGATCCTCACAGTCAACTAGCGGATGGAACACAGGGCCCCCAATAGAAGAGCTAGAGAAAGTACCCAAGGAGCTGAAGGGGTCTGCAACCCTATAGGTGGAACAACAATATGAACTAACCAGCACCCCAGAACTCATGTCTCTAGCTGCATATGTAGCAGAAGATGACCTAGTCAGCCATCATTAGGAAAAAGGCCCCTTGGGCTTGCAAACTTCATATGCCCAGTACAGGGGAATACCAGGGCCAAGAAGTGGGAGTGGGTGGGTAGGGGAGCAGGGAGGGAGGTATAGGGGACTTTGGGGATAGCATTTAAAATGTAAATGAAGTAAATACCTAATAAAAATTGGAAAAAATAATATGTGAGGGATTATGTTTAGTCATATTGTTTTGATGTAATGAATTCTAAATACTCCTTTCAATCCTTTTATTAGGTACACAGGCTTTTTTTATTTATTGCTTATCTACCAATAAGTTTGAG
Organism: Mus pahari; assembly: GCF_900095145.1. Taxonomy (NCBI): domain Eukaryota; kingdom Metazoa; phylum Chordata; class Mammalia; order Rodentia; family Muridae; genus Mus; species Mus pahari. The sequence continues at coordinate 5,061,203 of NC_034595.1, forward strand.
CAGTGTGTTATAAGCAGAAAGTATTTGAATATACCCTTGGAAGTATAAAACCTAAATTTGAGTTCTCTTTGTGATATACAACTGAGTATCTGAATATACAGTGGAAGAATGTTTGATTATTCTTTAATTCACATCAAACATATAAAACATAAGGATCACCAAAAGATTATAAGATATATAGAAAATGCAATAATCTTCAGAAGTCCAGAACATTGATAAGTACATTAAATAAGAAAAATTGGACAGCTTCTATAAATCAGTATAGTCTCTTTATATAACACATGGCCCAATGCATATTGTTCATACTGATTAAAGCAAATAAAACATTATATTAATAGCTGTACTGTATTGTTTATAGAGTTATGATACTAAAATACTATTCTTGCAATTTCTTTTCATGTATTTTGATCCATGATTGATTAACAAAATGTATTATTTACTATCTCCCAAAAAATCTTTTGCATTATGAATTTATAAAGAATTCTAACTTGTGTTTTTGAATTTCAATTGCTAAATTACAAAAAAATATTTGTTAATTTTGAAATGATTTTTAATAATTTTAAATACTTGATATATTGTATCAAAAACAAAAGTGAAAAATAATGAAAGTCAGTAAAATATCACCAGCAAAAAATTCTCTTTGTAATAAAAAAGAGATAAAAATTAAGATGCAGAGGAAAGATAAATGATATTTGACTGAAGATATATTTTATTTTTCTGTTTTTTATATCAATAAATCACATATGAATACAATATATAAATGATAATTCAGCTTTATCATAAATAGGTTAATATAATTACCCTATTATAGACATAGAAATATATCAATAATATATGTATTTCAGACAATTCAAAAAGCAAATTTGTGAGTACATGTCATTATTAGTGCATATTTTACTTGAATTTATTCTTTTGTTTCAGAATGATGAAAGGCAATGAGAATGTGTGTAAGAGAGAGAGTGAGACAGTGTGTGTGTGACATAGAGAGAGAGAGAGACAGACAGACAGACAGACAGACAGACAGACAGACAGACAGACATAGACAGAGAAACAGAAAGAGACAGAGAGACAGAGTACTTTAGAGAATGGATCTAACTGATATAACTTCAGGATAGTATCAGATGAAAGTAGTAATATGATCCCAAATTAGATCATGTTCTGAACAAATTATCAGAACAACCAAATAATGGGAATAAAAATACTAAGACGTATTACAAACACCTCATCATTTAAGAATCTTTCTCTTTAACAACCATAGTAGAAACACAAATGAAAAAAATGAAGGATAATCTATACAACAAAGATAACACAATTCACATATGAAGATCTATGAAATTTTGAAAAATATATTCCAGACATTTTCTCAAAGTAAGAAAAACTATGAATATATTCATTGAGTTAGATATATAGAGTCAAGCACTTAGTACTATATAGACTTGAAATATATATTTATGTGAAGAATTATTAAAAATAATATTGCTGTTGAAATGAATTTCAGAAAATATGATGAATTCTTTTACAAGCATAATGTTAAATGCACAATGCAATAATACAGAATAGTCCATAAGGTGTAATTAAGATAGATTATTCATATACTAATTAATTAGAAACTGATTAATAGCAATGGGAAATTCAGAGCAGTAGGACAGACAAACAAGAATGACTTAAATGTTAATGATGAGTTTAAAAGTTTTGATTTCCTTGTATGTACCTCTAGGTACATTGTATTATTACTGTTAAAACATTCAAGAACAATAAATACTTATACAGACTCAAGCCTGACTAACCCTGGCATACATATGGACGCATTAATTAAATTGAGCACAAATCCTACCCTTAGTCAAGGCAATGGTAATTGTTAACTCCTGAAAGATGGAGACATGGTTTTCTGAAAGAGATTGTGGTGGTTTGAGTATGCCATGGGACATGGCATTATTAGAAGAAGTATAGCCTCTTTACAGAAAGTGTGTCACTGTGGGGATGGGCTTTGAGGATCCTATGCTGAAGTTCTACCCAGTGTGCAGTTCTATTCTACCCCTGGCTGCCTAGGGAAAGGCAGTCTGCTTCTGATACCTATGGATCAAAATGTAGAGCTATGAGATACTCCAGCACCATGTCTGCATTCCCACTGCCCTGCTTCCTGCCACAATGGTAATAGACTAAACCTCTGAAACTGTAAGCCAGCTTCAATTAAATGTTCTTTATAAGAGTTGGCTTGGTCATGATATTTATTCATAGCAAAATACACAGATCCTGGTAAGTCAACCATCTTCCAATAAGAGAGCAAATATCCAAGTATACATAGTAGCACAATTTGATCTGGAAGGATCAGATTTCTTTAAATAAAAAGATAGTGGGTGGGGAAATAAATGAATATGAATAAAATGTTGCATTAAACTCTAAAAGAACAAATGCAGTTTTAAATTCATAGATAGTAATATAGTCTTTGAGTATAAAATATAATTTTATATTGTAAAATCATCTAAATTAGTAGCTAGTATATTAAACAAGTTGAGATATAAATAACCAAAAAAAAAATGAACAAAAAGTACAGAAATAAATGAGCAACAAAATATATCATACTAGAATTTTTGCTATGCTGTTACATATTTCTTAAAGAAAGTAAATAGTCCTAAATAGCTTAATCCTACCACAAAGACACTTGCTCAACAATCTTTATTTCTGCTTAACTCATTGTATTAGTCAGGGTTCTCTAGAGTCACAGAACTTACAGATATGCTCTATATAGTAAAGGAATTTATTGATGACTTACAGTCTGCAGTCCAAATCCCAACAATGGTTCAGTAGTAGCTGTGAATGGAAGTCCAAGGAT
>NC_034595.1:5064046-5100996 GCF_900095145.1 Mus pahari
TGTCTCAAGATCTCCATACCAAGATACAGATCAGAAACTTCTATCTCCCAGCCTCCAGATTAGGTTCACTGGTGAGCCTTCCAATTCTGGATTGTAGTTCATTTCAAATATAGTCAAGTTGACAACCAGGAATAGCCACTACATTCATAATAGCTAGAAATTAGAAAAAAACTAAATGTTCCTCAAGAGATGAATGGACAAGGAAAATGTGGTACATTCATATAATGGAATAAAAAATGACATCATGAAATTTGAAGGTAAATGGATAGAAATAGAAGAAAATAATTCTGAGTAAAGTATCCCAAACCCAGAAAGACAAATATGGTATATATTTGTTTATATGTGAATGTTAGCTGTTAGTTCAATGATAATCAAGCAAAAACCCATAGAGACACAGTGGTTAGGTATAGAATAACATACTTTGTGATATACACAGATCTCATTATGAAGGAGAAAGAAAATAGTGATTTTAGCAGGCTAGTGAGAATGGGCAAAATGGGAGGATCAAGTGGAAATGGAAAAGGAAGTTGAGGGAGGAAAAACAGGAGAAAGACAGCTATAATTTTTCACCCACCTCCTCCTACACCTAATCCTGACCCCCCTTTTCCCTCCCCCTCCTTTCTCCCTCCCATGTCCACCTGTCTCTATGTCCTGCAATTATTTTGTCCTCCCTTCTAAGTAGGACTGAGGCATCCACACTTTGGTCTCCCTTCTTGTTGAGCTTCATATGGTCTGTGAGTTGTATTGTGGGTATTCCAAGCTTTTTGCCTAATATCCACTTATCAGTGAATAGATACCATGTGTGTTCTTTTATGACTGTGTTACCGCACTCAAGATGATATTTTCTAGTTCCATCCATCTGACTGTGAATTTCATGAAGTCACTGCTTTTAATAGCTGAGTGGCACTCCATTGTGTAAATGTGCCCCATTTTCTATATCCATTCCTCTGTTGAAGGACGTCTGGGTTGTTTCCAGTTTCTATCTATTATAAATAAGCCTGCAATGAACATAGTGGAGCATGTGTCCTTATTATATTTTGGAGCATTTTGGGGGTTTATGCTCAAGAGTGGTTAAACTGGGTCCTCAGGTAGTATTTTGTCCAATTTTTGAGGAACAACTGGACTGATTTCCAGAGTGGATGTATTCTTGCAATCCCACCATCAAGAGAGTCTGGAAACTGAACAGAAGTGTGGGATGGGGAACTGGAAGTAGCCACTAGAAAGTCCCAATTGACAGCCAGGAAAGCAAGAGGCTTCCAGAACCCAGCAAGGATAACATTATCTGAAATGCCTAACAAATGGGAGAGAGAACCTGTAGAGACCATATCCAGAGGTTAGGCATGGCCCCTGGTTGAGGGAGAGGGCCCACCCATCTCAAAAATATTAATCTAGTAGTACTACTGTCTAAAGGAAATGCAGGGAAAAAGAGTGGAGCAGAGACTGAAGAAAAGGCCATCCAGAGACTGCCCCACCTAGTGATCCATTCCATCTGCAGATACCAAACCCAGAAACTTGCTGGTGCCAAGAATTGCTTGCTGACACGAGCTTGGTTATAGCTGTCTCCAGAGAGGCTCTGTCAGAGCCTGACCAATACAGATGCAAATGCCCACAGCCAACCATTGGATTGAGCATATGGATCCCAATGGAAGAGTTAGGGGAAGTTCTAAATGAACTTCCTTCCCAGAAGGAAGAACAGCAATGTCAACTAACCAGACACCCCCACCTCCACCTCTAGAACTCTCAAGGACTAAACCATGAATCAAAGAGTACACATGAAGGGACCCATGGCTCCATCTGTATATGAAGTAGAGGATGGCCTTATCAGGCATCAATGGGAGGGGAGGTCCTTGATCTTGTGAAGGCTCAATGCTCCAGTGTAGGGGAATGCCAGGGTGGGGAAGTGGAAGTGGTGGTTTTGTGGGGAGCAGGGGTAGGGAGTGGGACAGGGGGTTTTGGGAGGAGAAACTGGGAAAAGGGATAAGGTTTGAAATGTAAATAAATTAAAAAATGATTGTTTAAATTAAGGAGCATTTGAGAGGCAGCATGGAAACCTAGTACAATAGAAACTTTCTAAAATATATACAGCTATGAAACTAATCTTAATTAAATTAGCAAAAAAACGTGGGTGATCCAGAATCTCAAATGGCCATTTCTTGTTACCATACAAAGCTTCTAGTACTTGGATTGGGTTCATCTAATTGAGCCATCAGCCTAAGGGCCCCAATGGAAGTCTCCAGACAACCTAGAGTGCTATTACTGTAATAGAATGCTGTCCACAAACTGATAATATAGCTTCATTACTGAATAAGTAATGAAGTACCTACAGAACTCTCAGAACATTGGGAAGTTGAGATGGTGCTTATATATAGACATCACCCCTGTGTTCTATTGCCTTTTGTACACAAAGATACTCTGCATGCACCCAGAAGAAAAATGTAAACAGTAAACCAGCCACAAACCCTTTGATCTACAATACTGTTCTTCGTGTAAGATATGCTATGGCAATCTTGGCACAAACTTGTGAGAGTAACCAAGCAACAACTGATTTAACTTAAGGCCTCCTTCACAAGATTCAATCCACTACTTGGGTGGCCAAACTCCAGAGATCAAAAATTCCAGGGACCTATGGCCAAATCAAATAATACTCTAAAAACAAACAAACAGAAGAAAAACAAAAATAAACAAATACAACATAGTGATAAATGGAAGCCTGAGAATATTTTGTTATACTCATAGATCAGTGCCTGGTTCAGCCATCATCAAAGAAATTTCCTCTTGTAGCCTATGGGGACATACAGAGACCTACAGCCAGAAATTATGCAAAGTGAGAAACATTGATACAGCCAGCTGTAAAGGTGACATCTATTCCCTCAGTGCTTAGAAACCCTGTAAAGAGGAGGCAGGAAAAAAAGGTTGTAAGAACTTGAGGGGATGGAGGATAAGAAGAAAACAAGGTCTTCTGAGGCAACATGAGCAAAACTTAAATGAACTCCCAGGGACTGAGGTACAGCATCTACACAGGTCCTCTGCGTATATAAAACGGCTTCCAGTTCAGTGTATTTATGAGATTGCTGAGAGTGTAAATGAGAGTCTCTGATTCATGGGCCTTCCCTGGGGCTCTTTTTCCTTTGGTTGGTTTGCTTTGTCCAAGTTTGAAGTGACAGTTTCTTTTTTATCTGTTTATATTTTATTTTGTTATATTTAATTATTATCTCTTAGAAACATGTTCTTTCTATCAAGAGACAGACGGGGACTGAATCCAGATGGGAGGGGAGGTGAAGAGGAGCTGGGAGCAGTAGAGGGATGAGGGCTCTTAGTCAAGATGTATTCTGTGTAAAATGAATTCATTTTCAACAAGGGGACAAACAGAAAGAATAAAATAAATCTTAAAATACTGATTAAATACTATGAAAGAACACATTCAAACAATATTTCTTCCTCTAGTTGTAAAATGAACAGGACTTTGATATCATCATTTACTACCTCCTTATTAATAAAAGAAGATAAAAGCTGTATAAAATGAAAAGATTTTTGGAATATTCATCATAAAGCTCAGTTCGTAATACACATAGCTAGTCCCTGAACTTGTAAGAAATAAAAATATTCAACTCAGGGTTGATACTAATTATAGAAAAATATGCTCACTTTTCTCCAACATATGCCATCTCTATAATAAGACTCTTCATAACAGAAGATCACAGCTAAATTCCACAATTAAATAAAAAAGTAAAAACAGTAACAAAGATTAAAAGAATTAACATGTACAATAAATAAAAATGAGTTTTAAAATACAAGATATAAAATACATACACACATAATAAAATCCAATAACATTGATGCATATGTCAAATGCAAATTATCAAGAAATATCATTGAAATAAAATCTGAGCTCAGGAGGCGACTTAGTGCCTGAGAACAATTGTTCTCACAGAGGACAAGAGTTCAAGTTCCAGACACAATATACAGTTCTACACACTTTCCATAAATCCAACCCATTCTTCTAGTTTCTAAGGGCTCCTGAACACATGTGCACAGACCCACACGCATTATACGCACATTAAAATAAAATAACCTTTTAATGTACAAGAGACAGAGATTTTAATACAATGGCACAAATTGAAGAAAGAATTTTGGTAAAAAAAATATAGTATATTATGTTCAATAAAAGAAAATTTGAATGGTTACATTGCTTTTCAGAGTGTAAGAGAGTAACAGTGTCAGGGATAAAGAGATACAGCTCATGGAAATGTGCCAGTTTTGCAGAACATATTAGAATCTTTAATTTCTGCATACCTAATAATAGAAAGTCAAAATAAATGAGACACTACAGGAAGAATTGCAGGACAAACAAGCAGATCAGTTACAGCTAGCCACGAATTTGACATCCACCCACAGCTGACAAATCCAGCAGGCAATAAATCATTGAGGATATAGTTGAAACAAGCAGCAGCATCAATCAATGCATTCTAATTGACATTTAGAAAAGATCTATCCAAGAATCATCCAAAAACTTCCTCTTAAGCTTACACAGGACATTCACATTCATTGTTCACATTCTGCAATATAAAATATAAAAATCATATAAAGCAAGCTTATCAGAATTAAAATTGAAATCTAAAAGAAAAATGGGGGGGGGGTCAGAGAGACAAACCGGTCACCACTGTGCTTTCTACACAAGCATAGGGATATGGGTTTAACTTCAGGGTGCAGGCTGGTAATCTCAGAGAAGGTTAGGGCTAACAAGTTCATAAGTGGAGTTTGACTACTGACATATAACTGTTGAAATTGTTCTCTGTTCTCCACAAAATCACATGCACACACACACACACAGACACACACACACAAGCACACACATATGCATATATACGTGCACCTTCCCACATACATGTCTATGTATGTATGAGTGTGTATACATGTGTGTGTGCATGTGTGTGTATGTACATGTGTGTGTGTGTGTCTGTCTGTCTGTCTGTATATGTGTATGTTTTCAGGTATTGGTGAGAGGGGAACAATGAAACTTAAGAATTAAATGCAAAAAGGGGAAAAAAAAGTTGGAGTAGAAATCATTAACTTTAAAACAGAAAAATTATAGAAAAACATTAAAGGATGATTTCATTGAAAATTTATGATACATGAAGTTGATGAAGTTTTAGCCAAGCTAATGATGGAAACGTGACACGATGTCAGTTATTAATGTCTGATAAACAAAAGAAAAAAATCACTACTGACTATATAGTCACTGGAAGAAATTTAAAGGGATATTATAAATAAATAATTTTACCCAAGGGTAATAATAATCTAGGTGAATTAGAAAAGAAAATTTGAAAAAAACCTACTAAAATCTCTGCAATTTGAAGCAATGTAAGTAATATTATTGCTGCTTCTCATGCTCTCGCAGCTCTTCTCACAGTAGCCTGGGTACAGACCTGACTGCCTCTCAATGGATACATGATTAATGGAAATGGAATAAAATGCTATCTTAGAAATATCTGTCATTAGTGACCATACTAAGTGACTTGTTTATTGTTGTGTTGAAGGAAAGAACCCAGGACAATGGGACAAACAATGCATGACCTTGTTCACAAAAAGAAAAAAATGTAAATTTAGGAGAAATTGGAGGCAGACTAGAGGTTACCAGAAAGGAAGGAGATTTGGAGATGGGAACAGATAAAACACAATCTCAGAAATATAAAAACAATAAATTATGGAGCACTTTTAAATTAATAAACTAATTACCATTGGTACATAAAATAACTCATAAATAAATTGATTAAAAATAAAATTTCAAAAAATAAATAGCAAAACTTTATATAAAGGAATAAATAGAGATAGAAAGGAATTAAAAATACTCTTGAAGATCTTGCAAAATTCATGAAATTCAAAGCCTGAATAAGTAGTATCCAGAAAACATGATTTTACTAATAGATTTGAAAATTTAGAATATATAAAGAGACAGAAATGAAAAAAGATGAAATATTCATGAACATTTCAGTGTCGTGCATATAAAATAAATGACATGATAAACAAAGCAAAGCAAAAGCAGCATGCAGAAGAGAGGGCTGACACTCCTGCAGGCTGCCCCATCCACTCCTTTGGGAATGAATGATGGTACCTGGCAGATGTCTGGAGTCTGAAAAAGTCCACCAAACTGGGGTTGAGTCACGTTGATATCTGTGCTGGGGAAGAGATCAGACTCCTTACACATCCAGAATAATGAGCTATCTACTGATCTCTCTACCTCCTCCTCAAACAGATACAAAATTTTAAATTGTGTGGAGGGGAAAATAAAAACATCGTCGCATTGATATGATAGAATATTCCTTGAACTATGTTCACCTTCTGATTATTTGTTAGTTTATGATTCAGCAGTAATGGGATTTCTATGTACAACAAAAAATACAAAACATGCTACTTTATTCAGTTTATTGATAAATTATATGAGATACGTAGAGTTGGAAATTTAAATATACTTCTTTAATGATCAAAGAAGAACCTAATATTTCATCTATTGAGAACTAGATTACTTAACATGAATGACTGGAAAACAGATGAATCTTCCCTCCATAATGGGAATACTCTGGCCTGGATGGAGGGTACTTGATGCTCTTGCAGAGAATCTTAATTTGGTTCACAGCACACATGTTGACCAATTCATAACTGCCTGTAATTCCATCTCTAGGGGATCCAATGCCCTCTTCTGTCATCCGTAGGTACCTGAACAAATGTGACAGATACTCACACAGTGACATATACTCGTGCATTCAAATAAAATCAAGGAAAAATTAAGTACTTTAAAAATGAATATAAAATCAACCCATTACAGAAATAGAAACTCTAAGCTGGGCGTGGTGGCACATGCCTTTAATCCCAGCACTCGGGAGGCAGAGGCAGGTGGATTTCTGAGTTCGAGGTCAGCCTGGTCTACAAAGTGAGTTCCAGGACAGCCAGGGCTATACAGAGAAACCCTGTCTTGAAAACCCCCCTCCAAAAAAAAAAAAGAAATAGAAACACTAAAGACAACCTTATAGAAAAAGACATGATAAAAATTCATGTAAGTATAAACATATATATAAGTATAAACATAAGTTTCACAAACAAAATTAGAAACTACAAAGCTACTGAATAATATCATCCATACATGCAGTTATGTAAGTTACTCATCAATTTGGGGTTACCTGAGATCACTCCTCACTTCTATGTTATTGTAAAGTTGTAAATCTTCATATATACAATATATGCACACACATTAAACACACACACAGATAGATAGATAGACAGATAGATAGATAGATAGATAGATAGATAGATAGATAGATAGATACATACATACATACATACATACATAGATACATAGATACATAGATACATAGATACATAGATACATAGATACATAGATAGAGGTAGGTAGCTAGATATAGATATAGATTATAGATTAGATATATATAGATAGATAGTATAGATATATAGATATATAGATATGTATGTATATATAGGAAGTACTTTTTTCCAAGAAGGCTGAATATCTTCTCTCCAACTCTTTGTTTTTTTCTTACTTTTAAACATATTATATTGTTTAAGTTTGATTAAATATATTAACATTCTGCATGATTATTCATGTCCTTTTCATTTTGATTAAACTTCATCTTGCTACTTCATATCCCTTATCTACCAATCCAACTGTGTTTGAACCATTCTCCCCTACAATTATCACTGTCCTTTCATATTTTCCTTCCCTTAAAGCATTTCCCTCCCAGTAGCCACTTTGCCATTCCTTTTTGATGCTCACCAGAGATAGGTGATAGAGATATTGCTAAGGATGTCACACATGTGAATTACATTAAATACCAAAATCAAATTGGAAGGAAGCTCCAAGTTTCCTTTCTATGAGCGAATTTTCCTGAACAGTAATGGACTCCGAAGACTGCTGAGAGAGGGGTAAAACATCAGTGCTCTTACCCACCTGTGACCCCTGTGAACTATGTAACCTACCATCCACATGAAATGTGGCCACTTGTGCAATTGTGGCACAATTGTTATAAGTGTAATTAAATGTCCACAGTTGGAATTTGAGCACAACCTGCATAAGGGAATCCCAATCTGCGACTATAAAGCTACTCAAAATGCCATTGGGTAAGGTTCTTAGGCCTTAAGAACAAACTTAATTCTACTATTTAGCTAAATTAATATAATGTCAAATTACCCTAAATACATATGTATATATAAATGTGTATGCATATGTGTGCATTTGTGTAAATATATGTATGTATGTGTACTATACACAGACAATTGACACTCTTATCCTTAATAAGAGAATACTCTTTCAAGTGAAATGTGCCAAATACAGAGACTAGTACTTTTACAAAGTTCTAAGCATAGATATTGGGTGGTGGTGACACATGCCTTTAATCTCAGCACTTGGGAGGCAGAAGCAGGAAGATCTCTGAATATAATGCCAGCCTTGTCTACAGAGTGAGTTCCGGGACAGCTAAGGTTACGCAGAAAAACCTTGTCTTGAAAAACAACATAAACATAAACAAAACAAAACAACAACAGCTTGAAGAATACATTCATTGTTGAGTGCCTGAACCTTTTTTTTTTTTTTTTCCTTGTAACCATCCCTTCTAAGGCTCAAAGAATATTGCGGAAAAGTAGGCATTAAATAATTATAGATTCTGAGACAGTGAGAAAGGATTGCCAATAATTTGTGATTCTCTGGTGAGTGCACATAAAAGTTTTTTCATCAATCCACACATTTAGATGGAAGAAGGACTGTAGTGACCATATCTCTCAATGCTGAATTATTTGCTACTGATAGAATCAGGATAGAGGAGGCCTTTCTTTCAGATGTGTGCTCAATGAATTTGAGTTGGATCTGACATGAAAATCTATTTCCTGAAGTCCAGTTCCCATAGTTCCAGAAAGTCCTATGCGAGCTTCCAAGGAAACAAAGCAAAAGAGCAGTCGCATTCGGATGAACCACCTATTAGCCACAGTGTCTTGTTTCTGATCATGGAGACACGGGACCAGATGCTTCATACTCCTGATACCTTAATTGTCTCACCATTATAAGCTGTTCTTCATTTGCTTTAGTTGGGCCTATATCCAAAGAAGGCATATCAATGGGCAACATAAACATACAAAATACAGTTTGGGTACACGAACTCTTTGAAAACGTAAAGCAAAGCTAAAATGAGTTATTACTGGGGAGTTTCTTTAGTGTTTTTATTCCTGGGTTTGGATAGTGCTTGGCACTTGAATATTGTTTTTTTTTTTTTTCATATTTGAAATTTCTACTTAAATCCTTGATTAGTATGATTCAAGCATTGATGGATAAATTTAATATTATGATATACTTAGGAATACATCTTTTCTAAAATATGCTACAAATATATTACAAACACATTAAACAGGCATTTTACTTTTAAAGAAAAATCCAAGATTGTGATGATCTGGAAAAGGAACCATCCTGAGTTTACCGAACATATCAAGGTATTTATCTGTTTTATGTTTTGAATCTTAATTTTTAAACTTAATTACTTATTTATTTCTTTACTTTACACTCCAGATTTTATTCCTCTCCTGGTCTATCCTACAACTGTTCCACATCCCACACCTACTCTCCTCTATACCCCATACCCCCCCATCTCCATGAGAATGTCACCACCCCCCATCCCCCACCTCACCATTTCTCTAAACTCCCTGGGGTCTCCAGTCTCCTGAGGGTTAGGTGCATCCTCTCTGATTAAACCCAGACCCAGCAGTCCTTTGCTGTATATCTGTTGGGGTCCTCATATCAGCTGGTGTGTGCTGCTTGGTTGGTGGTCCACTGTCAGAGATATCTCGGGGGTCCAGGTTAATTGGGACTGCTGGTCCTCCTAGAGGGTGGCCCTCCTCCTCAGTTTCTTCCAGATTTTCCCTTATTCAGCCACAGGGGGAAGCAGCTTCTGCCCATTGATTGGGTGCAAATATCTGCATCTGACTCTTTCAGCTTCTTGATGGGTCTTCTGGAGTGCCATCATGCTAGGTCCCTTTTTGTGAGCATTCCATAGCCTCAGTAATAGTGTCAGGCCTTGGGACCTTCCTTGAGCTTGATCCCACTTTGGACCTGTCTCTGGAACTTCTTTTCCTCACTCTCCTCTCCATTTCTATCCCTGAAGTTCTTTCAGACAGGAAAAATTACGGGTCAGAATTTTGACTGTGGGATGGCAACCCCCTCACTTGATGCCCTGTCTTCCTGCTTGAGGTGGGCTCTGTAAGTTCCCTCTCCCTACTTTGGGGCATTTCATCTAAGGTTTCTCCCTTTGAGTCCTGAGAGTCTTTCACCTCCCAGGTCTCTTGTGCATTCTGGAGGGTCCATCCAATCACCTACCTCCCGAGGTTGCCTGTTTTTATTTTTTCTACTGGCCCTAAGGACTTCGGTCCTTTTCCCTCACCCAATACAAGATCATGTTCCCCTCGTTGCCCCTCCCTCCATCCACTTTCTCTTCTAGGTCCTTCCTTCTCTCTTCACTTGTGATGGCTTCTTCTTCCTTCCAAGTGGGACTGAGGTGTCCTCACTTGGGCCCTTTAGCTTTGACCTTTCTGAGTTCTGTGGACCGGTATCTTAGGTATTCTGTATCTCCCCCACACACACACACTTTTTTTGGCCTAATATCCATTTATTAGTGAGTACATACCATGCATGTCATTTTGGGTCTGAGTAACCTCACTGAGGATGATATTTTCTAGTTCCATTTATTTGCCTGCAAAACTCAGGATGGACTCGTTCTTAATAGCTGAGTAGTATTCCATTGCGTAAATATATCACATTTTCTGTATCCATTCTTCTTTTGTGGGACATCTGGGTTGTTTCCAGCTTCTTGCTACCATGAACAAGGTTGTTATGAACATAGTGGAACACATGCCTCTGTGTTATGGTGCAGCTTTTGGGGGGTATATTCCCAAGAGTGGTATTGCTGGATCTTCAGGTAGATCTATTTTAAATTTTCTGAGGGACCTCCAGATTCATTTCCAGAATGGTTGTACCAGTCTGCAATCCCACCAACAGTGGAGGAGTATTCCTCTTTCTCCACATTCTCGCCAACATGTGTTGTCACTGGAACACTCACATTCAAAATTGGAAGTTAAGAAAAATAAATTAAAAAAACTTATGTGAGGGGTGATGTTTGTATCCACAGCAGTGTGATTATCCAAGCTTGTGTTTTCAAGTTTGTTGGTATCACCTGTCAGCATGGGAAGGTTGTAGGAGGTTTTTTTTTTTTTTTTTTTTTTTTTTTTTTTTTTTTTTTTTTTTTTTTTGCAGGTGCAGTATAGTTATGTGAGCACACAATATTCTAAGAAATCGAAGACACTAACAGGCTTCTAAAAATATGTAGGTTTCCAGTCACTCTAGAGATTAGCCTATGGCAGATAGTCTGTCTGGCATGCCATGGTTATTAATGGCACTAATAAAAGAGAAGTGAAGCAGCTTTTCTTCACAGGAGGAAGGGCAACTGAGCATGATCTCTCCTTTGACAAAGAAAAGGATTTCTCACATATTGCTTCTTTCCTTATTTCTGGGGAGAAAACTTAAAATAGATTGTATTTGTGTCTGGAAGATGGTTTTCATTGTAACAGAGCATTAGCAGGATAAAAAGAAATTGAAGATTTGCTTCCCTAATAATTCTTTTGTTGTTTGTCATATGTTGTTGTTAAAAAAGTGTGTAACTTTGAAAAATATTAACCCCAGGAAACCAAACTCATACACATTTTGGTTCATGTACATAGACAGCATAGTGTGTCTCTAAAATATAATCTTTGTCTCTCTCTCTCTCTCTCTCAGAGTTTTCAGATCCCTTATAATGAAAAAAAATCTACTTACCTTCAATTATATACATACACACATACTTACATATATATATATATATATGTGTAAGTATGTGTGTATGTATATAATTGAAGGTAAGCCCTGTATAGCCCTGGCTGTCCTGGAGCTCATTTTGTAGACCAGGCTGGCCTCAAACTCAGAAATCCGCCTGCCTCTGCCTCCTGAGTGCTGGCATTAAAGGCCTGTGCCACCACAGATGGCTTAAACAGATATTTTAAAGACTAAACTACTCTTCGTGTCTTTCTTTCACTATCCATTATCAAAAATAATAATAATAATATGTAAGCCAAATGAGTGGATTTTGAGATTAATTTTGGAAATTTAGATAATTTTTTAACATTCATAAGACTTTATTTCTCAATTGATATCAGAGTGTTGCCTACCAAATAAAGTTCTGTTGAATATTACACAAACAAAACTTGCTAAAATATATCCAGTTAAAAGATTTTTTTTTTTTTTACGATTACAATTACTTAAATGAGATATATGCACAGGGAGAAAAAGAGAGGCAGGCTGGGAAAGGCAGGAAAAGAAAAGGTGAACAAAAACAAAACCAGGATATTCCATTCTTCCTAACCACCATTTTGGGATAGGTAAAACTATGATTTCTGATAGTTTTAACCATGAGGTTTATTTCAACGGACTTTCTTGAGGAGGAAATAAGTCTTCTGAGTGTGAGAAGAAGCAGAAGTAGACACACAGACCTCTACATTAATCCAATTTTACAGCATCAGTGCATGTGGTCACAGTACAAATGTTTTCCAAAGCAGGAAAATGTGTTTGAACAGCCATATCTATATGGCCTCAGAATTCTGGAAACATTTACTCGTAAGTGGTGAAATCCTGTTTAATCCCTCTATTGACATCAATATCTAACCATGAAGTTAAAGCCCAAATCAATTCCTTGCGAGAAAATGATGTCTGTAAACTTGGAATCTATACACATCTTTGTGTAATAGAGTATACATCAGGAACCCACAAGGAGATAAGACTGAGTTCAAATTACATCAAAGTTTTAAAAGCAAATGTTTTCCTTAGCCTAGGATAATAAAAATTCAGATGTGTTTTGAATGAAAGAATTAAGCTGAATGAAACAGCAGTGTGAGTCTTGAAATGGAGAAAACAAGACATACCCTTCTCCTTTAGCTGCTTTGAAGGCAGACCAGGAGAGACAGCAGGAAACTCGAGATCTGGACTTTGTTCAGCAACAATCGGTTTCTATTCCAAGTTTTCCTTTAACAGATATTCTTTCATTTGAAGAGAAGTCCACTTCCGTTAATTACAGCTGATATTTACTATGCAGGAGTTTTCTCAGCCTCCCTCCTGCTGGGGAAGCCTGAAGTACCTCAGATCTCTTTTCCGTTTGAATCACCTCAGTCTTCAGTTTGAAAATAAAAGGAAAAAGAAAAGATTTCCGTGCCTTACTTAAAAATTCTCTAGTCATCTTTCTTATTTAGTCTTTTCAGGAATTAACAAT
This sequence comes from Mus pahari, assembly GCF_900095145.1. Taxonomy (NCBI): domain Eukaryota; kingdom Metazoa; phylum Chordata; class Mammalia; order Rodentia; family Muridae; genus Mus; species Mus pahari. Next base: position 5,077,390 of record NC_034595.1, read on the forward strand.
ATCAGTGAGCCATTTGCTATTTCTAAGAAATAATTTAGTTAAGTGTGGAAGTATTAGGTATCAACCTGTTATATTTGTGTAGTCAAGATGTTTATCTATTGTTCTGACAGCTTGCCACAGTGTAGTTTTATCCCCAGTAATAAAAGCCTCATCACTATTTACCAGCATTCCTGAAACAGTCTATACACTTCTTTAGTTTTTACTTTTTTTTTTTTTTTTTTACAGTCCAGTCATTATCCACCTCCCAGTCTGCCCTCTGGCTGTTCCTCATCTGGTACTTCCTCCCCCACCCCTTATCTCCAAGAGGATGTCCCTATCTCAGTCCCCCACCACATCAGACTCTCTGGAGGGTTGGGTGCTTCCTCTCTTGGTTAGGCCAGAGCAGTCTGTCCTCTGCTGTCTGTAAGTCAGGGGATTTAGACCAGCTCATGTATGCTGCCTGGCTAGTGGCTCGGTATCAGACAGAGATCTTGGGGGCCCAGGTTAGTTGAGACTGCTGGGGTTCTTACGGGGATGCTCTCCTCAGCTTCTTCCAGCTTTTCCCTAATTCAACCACAGAAGTCCCTGGCTTCTGTCCATTGGTTGAATATAAATATCTGCCATTTATAGTTATAGTCATATCTGCCATCTATATTTATAGTCACTTTGTTTGCTTGTTTGTTGTTCTTGTTAAAAATTTGGGTACTAGTGAGACTGTTAAGTGATTAAAGGAGGCTCTTGCCTCCAAACTTGATGGCCTGAGTCTAGCCAGTCTCTGGAAATCACATAGTGGAGGGAGAAAACTTACTCCCACAAGTTGCCTTCCAAATTCCAGGGGCATGCTGTGCTACTCTTACACACACACACACACACACACACACACACACACACACACACACACACAACGAGAGAGAGAGAGAGAGAGAGAGAGAGAGAGAGAGAGAGAGAGAGAGAGAGAGAATTAATCAATAGAATAATGTTCAAATGAAGGATTTGACTAAATTACGGATGGGGAGTAAATAATCTGTGTTCTTGAATAGTTGAAAATATGTCACAGTAAGGGCATACTTGTGCTGTGAAATCAGAGAGGAATATTTGGAGGGATCAAAGAAGTTAAGCAGAGGTGGTAGAGAAATTGAGAAGAGCAGTGGGAGGATGGGATGAATTAGAATGAAGCATAACAGGTTCTCCAATGAAGGTGCTAGAGAAAGTACCCAAGGAGCTGAAGGGGTTTGCAGCCCCAAGGAGGAACAACAATATGAACTAACCAGTACCCCTAGAACTCTCTGGGACTAAACCACCAACCAAACAAAACACATGGTGGGATTCATGGTGCTAGCTGCGTATGTAGAGGATGGTCTAGTCAGTCATCAATGGAAGGAGAGGCCCTTAGATCTGTGATAGTTCTGTGCCCCAGTATAGGGGAACGCCAGGCCCAGGAAGCAGGAGTGAGTGGGTTGGTGAGCAAGGGGAGGGGGGAGGGGATACGGGATTTTAAGAGGGGAAATTAGGAAAGGGGATAACATTTGAAATGTATGTAAAGAAAATATCAATTAAAAAATAGAAGGAAGTATAATCTCATGCACACACAGAGATATACACAAACACACATACATACAGATGAGCACACACATGGATGCACACACATAAACTCTGTCTCTCTGTCTCTCTGTCTCTCTCTCACACACACACAGAGACACACACACATACAGACATGCACACACACAGATGCACAAACATAAACTCACAAACACATACACACACACACACACACACACACACACACACACCCCTGATATTGTACCTCTATACCACAGATGCTGACTTTAAATAAATTAAAGCATAGCTCATCTTTTAAAGAAGTGAAAAAAAAAATGAGAAAAGTAAAGAGAGCCACAGCTGCCCAAGTGATCATTACTTTTCAAATACCCGTAATTAGAATTTCAGAAAGAAATGTAAAAGACAAAGCAGAAATACTCAAAGGAATCATGTTTAAACCCTTTGGAAATACAATGAGAGCTATTGGCTGAATGAACAGACACGCAGTAACTCCAAAGCAAACCATACAAATAATGCTGTAGTCAGCTAGAACCCAGGGTGGCAAAAGCACTCAACATGAAGCATGAAAGATACAGAGAAGATCTTAGAAACATTCGCTTTTTTATTTCCTCTTGTTTCCCATGTGGCCTGGGGGGGGGGGGGGCAGGTATTGTCCAAAATCCCTTGCTCAATGTTTTGATCTTGAGGTTTTACTATTTAACTCTTTATTCCATTAGAGATGACATGTAAGTTGTAATGTAGCTTTACTCATCAGCTGTGGATATCCCATTCATTCTGCATTATTTATTGGAATAATAAAATCCCTACAATGGTTACAACCAGCATTGTTGAAGTTGAGTTTTCTATTGGTGTGAGTTTCTGTCAGTCTCTGTTCCACTCCACGTTTCTTTTAAGCCTAATATCCTGCTGTTTTGATACCAGGGTTTATAAAATGTTTTGAAATCAGGTTATATAATGCTCCTTTGTTATTCTTGCTCAAGATGACTTCAGATATGAATAAGTATTAGGGTTCCAAGTAAATTTTAGGATTTTATTTATTGATTTACCATAAATGGTATTTTAATAAGCATTGAATCTTTAATATTTAGTTGTGTCTTATCTAATTTTGGTTTTCAATATCTTTTCTAGTTGTTTTAGAATTTCCATGGTAGTGATCCTTCATTCTTTTACTTAAATTTATCTGTGGATACTATATGTTGTACAGCTGTTATTGAAAACCTTGATTGACATGTAACATTGCTCCAGATTTTGTTATAATGTTTTTTGACTTCTAGACTTTGCTGACTTTCTTGTTATTACTAACATGATTCTTTCTTTTTGAAGTTTTATTTTTTTCTCTAAGGTATGCCACTTGAAACCAATAATAATCCAACTTTTATTCTAATGTGGATCCTCCTTTATGCTTGTGCTCTTTTGGGTTTTGTTTTTCTTATGCATTGGTTGTCTGACAAGGAATTTCATTACAATTCCAGAGAAGAAGCGTGAAGGGAAGCACCCTTGTCTTCTTCCACATTTGGAAAGATGTTTGCTTTCTATTTCCATAAGAACTTTGGTCTCTTGTGGTCTATTTCTTCTCTAATTAATTTAAATTTTTGTTGTGATGAATTTTGCAAAACATGCATCCTTTAGAAAATGGAAATGAAAATTATTTAGCCTAGAGTCATTTGGAAAGTCCAATGAAGTATTTAGTATAGACGTTTAACATAGTCTCTGGCACAGGGTAAATATTTAATAATTGGATAAAATCTGTTATTACAGACCAACCTTTACTTTTTCAGAACAAATAGTAACTTGAACTTGGGATGTGTTTTAAGCCTTTGTGGCTGATATCCAGAGTACAACAACCCCTGCATACAGGCAGTAAGGAAGGCTATCTTCACCTCTATACACCTCACTTAGTTATTAGACACAATGTATTTTTACTTGGGTTGTTTCTTAAACCAACGCTCATTGTATAATACTAATATAAAAATGTGCTAAATCAAATTGATTTGTAAGATGACTTTATATAAGTTGGAGGTCTAGAATATGTACATATGCCCATGTATTGCTTCAGAAAAAAGATTATATTTGTAAAATCTTTTTGACATGAAGAGATTTCTGGATAAGAATAAAAACAGGTCAAATTTCTTTTACTGGTAACTTTAATCACGTGAGAAATTAGGTAAGTTGCAAAGTAAAATAATCAATATGTCATTGTGTTTACACTGCCATCCTCCCTTAATTATTGTCAAGGAAAAAGAAAAGCTGTTAAAGATGACAGCTTCCTGAGCCCTAAGCCCTAGAGAGATGGATACATGAGACTTGCAGTATGAGACCAACCTGAGTCACGTACTGAAACCCTACTGGGGATGGGAGAAAACTATTAATCATCACTCAAAACAAGCAAAACCATGAAAAATATAAGCAAGGAATCCAGATGTGAAGAATAATGTTTTCCTTTAATTATTCATTAGGTATTTTACTTTGGAAACAGTGACTCCATTGCTCTTTCAGCTTATTAAATCCAAGCAATACAAACTTCACAATACTAGAGCCAGGGAAACAGCACTTCCAAAAATCAATTGTTTCCCGAGTACAAATATATCTTGTTTTTTCCTGTGAACAGATAAAACTCAAAGTGTTATGTGCCTAGAAATTCACATTGGTCTTGCACAAAAGATGGAAGTGTGTGTCGCACCTAGCTGCAGGGAAGGAAAAGACAGGCCAGGAACAAATCCCCCACACTGGCAGGTCCCTGCAGAGACACAAACCGCACAGACTGAAGGGAAAACTGCCTTCAGATCAGCTCAGCAGGGGCACTGTGCAACGCCCCAACACTTCACAGGGTATTTTGCTGTCTATTGTATGCAATAGACTGTGCAGCCACCCCTTTTTTTTTACTCGTTTATAAGGACTTTGATTTTCTGAAATCACATGTACAAGTAATATCGTAAGTTGTTATGTTAAAAGCACACTATATTTTTAGATTTTCAAATAGCATGTCAGAAATTTATGACTTAGAGGAATTTGATAAGAATTTAAATAAATACAATATTTTTAATTTATTTTTTCATTAAAATGTAATCATATCATTTCTCCCTTCCCCTCCCTTTCCTCCCTCCACACTTCCCATAAACATCTCTTTGTTCTTATTCAGATTCAGCCTTGAATTATTTTTACATTAATTGTCATTACATGCATATGAGAATATGTATATACTATATTCCTAAATTAACCTAGTCAGTCTTATATTTTTATTTACAAAGAACATTTAAAATTCCTTAAGATCTTATGAATTCACTCTATGTGCAACTCAGTTTTCATCCACCAGGACTGAACTTTTCATTTTGTTGTTTTTATTCTCTTATGTTCTTCTTCCTTTGTCTTTGTTTTTCTGGGTTTCCCTTAATTTTTTAGAAATTCATGGTTAATGAGTAGCTCTATAGCATTTTGTAACTCCATGAGTTACAATAACTGAGTCATTGTTTTCCTGGACACAGTATTTCAAGAAAGATGCTTGTAGTTAGTCATTTATATTTATGGAAAGATTCCTGCATTTACTCTCCAGCAAACAAAACAATAAAGAATTGTTATCATATACCTTTTAACATTACATTATTCTTAAATTCCTTCAGAAAAATATACTGTCTTTTTCATTATTAATATAAGATCAATAGAAAAATATTTATTGCTGGATTTTTTTTTTCTTGTCTGCCCTCACGGAAACTCTATTTTGGAAAGGGGATGTTTCTCTGTCACTACAATTTCCCCCACATTACTTCAGCACATTTGAGTTGCTATGCTGGCTTATGGACTGGGAATACAATACAGAAACAGGCAGAGATTGTAGGTATAGCTTTGTTGTTGAACCATGATAATATTTGCTTTAGAACCTTTGAGCTTGATGTTGATATTATGGTGATTGATACTGTAAAAACACTGTGTTTCTCTCCTTGTCTTTCAAGGACGATTTGTCTTTTTTTGGAGAATTTAAACTGAGTCAGGATATATACTTACATTTACATAACATTTGAAGTGTTCTAGCCCCCATTAAGAGTACAGAAACGTTTTATTCTTTAAGATACCTAATTGGCTAGAATATATTTGTGTTCTCTGTGTGTGTTTGTATGTGTTCTTGAGTATATATATCAAATCATATTGTAGAAAACAATCTGTTTCATCTTTGAATTTAAATGAATTGTCTTTCTAACCTGAAAGCAATCATGTTAAATTAATTCTATACTAGATTACAGGTTTTGGTGTGTTTGTTTATTTGGTTTGGTTTGGGTTCTTACATTTCATTTGTTTTTATGATAGTGCAGGAATTATTCTTCCAGAGTTGTTTTGCATTATGTTCTTAGATTTTGGGCTGAAGCCACTAGATTTATACTGTTTTATGTAGTAAATTGTAAACACATATCATCTATATTTAAAACATATCAAATATCATGTTTTAAAATTTCTTAAAAGTTGCTTATCTGAATTTACTCCTGTCTCTAAACAGAATCCGTAAGAGAAAAAGAGTGAATAAAAAAATAAACCCTACCATACTTGAGGCTGGATATTATAAACTTAATTTGCAAACAGGGTCTGTGTCCCTGTGATGTCGTCCATTGTTAAAACCCCTAACTTGCACCATAAAATATATCCATTGTCTTCTTAAAAATAGTGTAAATTAAGATGTTTTTAGATAGGAATCAGCATTCTTTAAGCATTCCTTAACTATCAAAGAAACATATGATATATTATATTTTATATTTAACCAAATTATCTATTTATCTATTAATATATGCTGTCATTGCTTTGATATTCTTGGGCTGTTTTTTTTTTACCTTTTTATTGAATATTTGTGAATTGTGCATCATGCACCCTAGTTCTACTCGTCTTCTGTCCCTCCATATCTGCTCCCCGCCCTTGCTACCCCTCTCGAAAGAGGGCAAAATCAATAAACAAACAAACAACAAAAGCAACAACAGTATTTCACTGTTAAATGGAGGTATGTCACATAGTATACTTTTAACCATTTTCACTTGCAAATGTTCTTTGCAATGAATCATTGGTCTGGTTCCAGGCCTTTGGCTTCTGCCGTACTTTTAATATTGAATTCTCACTGGGACTCCTCTTGGAAATTGTGTTGTTGCCTTGTGTCATGAAAATCCTGGAGCATTAGTTCTGTTGAATCAGCCTTTTCATGCAGTCCAGCAGTTCAAAGATGGGATAGATACTGGGGTAGGCTAATGCAAAGTCCTGGATCTTGGCCTGAGTGGTAGCTGAGTTGGTTTATCCTCAGCTCTCCTCTACCCATGCCATCTGGACCAGCTTTCTTGTACTTCACTGGTGAGGAATGGTGTCAGTTCACCCGAATGCTCTGATACTCTATAAAACACAAAATGGTGTGGAAATAAGGCATCATTTAAATAAGAATTGGTATAGGTATAAAACAACTGATAAAAAAAATCTCTGCATAGTTATTATCTAAAATATTTGCCTATAAAAGCCTTGAAGTGGTCACACATAGTGGGTGGTGGCTCATATCTGTAATACCAGCATACAGGAGATTAGAATTGATGGGTCTCCAAGAATCAAGGCCAGACTGGGAATGTCTACTATGTATAACTATTTATAAAAAAATAAATGGAAAAATGCCAATAATCCATTTCAAATTTAAGCAATAAATAAATAAAAATAATGAGAAAAAGTCTTCTAAAATAATGTTTCAAACAACTTTATTTATAAAAGACCAGTTCAAATTAGAAGGGTGTGTGGAGTGGTTATCAAAGGATAATGGAAAAAATCATTTCTTTTTAGTGTTCTTCTGATAAAATATGTGGTGAGAAACAGACAGCTCTATTTTGGATCACAGTTTGAGAGCGTAATTTATTATCGAGTGCAGATATGTTAGTGAGATCAGCTCTCTTTACATCGTCAGTGGTGTAAAGCAGGGGTCTGCACTCTTTGCATCTGCCTTCATGTGACCCAGGATTACATGTCCACAGAAAGGATACAGAGAGATAAATACTACTGCTTAAATTCTTTCTTCTTTGTTGACTGAAGGACCCCAGTCTGTAATGGCATTCAATATAGGCAGGTCTATGTCCCCATGCTAGCAATAAATATTAACATTCACAGTCATGGACTGATTGTATCATGTTTATTGACCATTAGCAGAAACCAACTGCTGGTGCATGTGGTAAAGAAACCTAAATTCAAAGCATGCTGAGTGAAAGAAGCTATGCAAATGAATGCATTTTGCCTGATTTTATAATTCTAATAGTCTAGTGAAATTAAAATTAATATATGGTTTTAATCCTTGGAAAATAATTGCTGCAAATAAATAAATGTATTAGCAAAAAAGCTTTAGAAAGAGAATGGATAATTGCATTTTTATTAGATATTTTCTTTATTTACATTTCAAATTTATCCCCTTTCCTGGTTTCCCCTCAGAAAACCACCCTCCGCATTCCCCTTGCTCATCAACCCACCCACTCCCACTTCCTGGTCCTGGCATTCCCCTACATTGGGGCATAGAGCTTTCATAGGACCAAGGGCCTCTCCTCCCATTGAAATTTAAATTTTTCCTGCAAAGGAACATAGTAAACTTTTTATAGTAATAGATAAAATATTTATCTGTTTTGGAGTGATGACTAAGTTTTTAACCCAATGTTTAAATAATATAGACCTTTACAGAATTTAAAGTATATAAAAGAAAATTCTATGCTGTATTATTGTATTAAAAAAGAAAAGAAAAAAAAAGAGAGAAATGTTCACAGTTCTTATTCATTAGTAAAATGAAAATCTTAAAGAATCAAATGTATCACTAGGATGAATTAAAAAAGGAACAAAAGATGTTATTTAATACATTTATGAACAAATTTATATACATAATATATGTACTCATAAATATTGAAGAAGGCTAAATAATTTCAAAATAAATTAATTTTAATTAAAATGTCAAATTTGATCTAAAACTTCATAATAAATCTGTTTATGACATAGCCTAGGTCATGAGAGCAGTCTATAAAATACAACTACTGCTATTTTTAAATCTAATTTAATTTTTAAGATTAATATTATTTTTAATCATCAAAATATAAGTATACTATTTCCACTATTCCTTCCTTTCCCCACCATTTCCTATCAAAAGGATTTTCTCTTTCTTTAGATTGCATGTAGTATTGTCTATATGTATCCATATTTATAGCTGTCTATGAGATTGGATAATGAATTGGGAGCATCATTCCTTGAGACGATTATGTGTCCCTGTCTCAGCTGTCATGTGCCTCTCACTCTAGGGTTGGGATTCTGCTCTGTCTCCCACAATTGTGTCATCTGGTTTTGTCAGTTTTAGGTCTGATGTAAGCACACATTGCAGGAGTTCATGGATGTCATATTTAGATGATTACTATGTTTTAACATTCCCATCATCTAGATGCATCAGTGTATCTTTTTTAGGCTTAAGTAACTATTTCTCAGTGATACTTGCAAACTGAAAGGAATAGCTCAGAATTCTTGACTTGATAAATAACTCCTTATAATTTTTATATCATGTTCTTTTTTTTGTACTGACCTCTCTGGCTTGGAAAAATTATTAAGGCCATTAAATATATCTTGGAATGAGGAAGATTTATTGAGCACATGCCACATGGTAAGAGTAGAATTAATCATGCAGAAAACCATTCTGTTTTCTTCAGCTCTTCCCAAGTCTTTAAGTCATTCATCCTCATATTACTGATATCCTTTAATATTCTATGCAAAGATGACCTTTTATTCCTTTCTATCCACACTTTTTCAGGCCAAATGACAGTTCCCATAAATATACTTGTGTGTATTGGGAAAAGCATAATATAAACAGGTGTTGATTTGTACAGATGTATAACACTAAGTTTTTAAATTTAAAAATATCAAGTGAAATACTTTTACTCATTGGTTGACAAACTGAAAAGATCTCTAAAATCTACAAGAAAAAATTTCTTCCATCTCATGGTGTTGTATCTCTCATTTCCAAAATATGGAGTAAAACAATTCCAGACTCTATTTCTGATAAAAATCTTAGTTAAACCCTTCCCATATTTACTCTTGATTCATTGTAGTTTTATAAAGAGGATTTTAAAATATTTTGTAGGAACAGGACATACTGGATTTTCTGATCCCAACTTATTTATACATTATTATAAAACTAGAAATTCAGTTAAGGAAAGTTATTGGGTAAAAGTTTCTACTTGTTTTGGTAATTGCAACTTCACTCCTGAGGATATGAACTTCCAGCTGTCATGTGCATGTGATTAATTGGATCCCTTCCCAGCCATTAAGGAAGCCCCACCATGTCTCTATGTTTCCTGGCAAAAACAGAAGTTAGCTCTACTCAACATCTTGGCAAAGATTGCTGGCACACAATAGAAAAACACTGAAATTGGCAAGAAAAAAATACCTTGTGTACAAAACTGTTTCCAAAAACAGCAGGTGCAAAGCCAAATTCACCTTACCAGGTTCTTTAATATGCACAAACTTATGTACAAAACTTAAGTACTTGTCTAACTAATATTATTTTTGGATCAATGTTTAAAGTTCTTGTTTTCATTTTCTGAGAACAAATGTCTTATATTTGGTGTGCCTAATATTTTTGTGTGTAAAATACATATTTATAGGAATATACCTAATAATTCTGTCATGAAATCAATTTATCATCTACTAATACATTTAGAAAGATATGGATATTTGCTTGTGTGTGTAGAACTACTATATTAATTTTATGTGTCAGGTTGACTGAGTTACAAGGTGCTCAGCTACTGAGTCAGGCAGATCAAGAAAAAATTCATGCCACCTGATTGGTTTAGTTGAAGCATCAAATAATCTTTTTCCAGCCTTAAGACTATCCTGAATTACTAGATCTTCATGAGAGACCTACTTGGCTGTTTCAATACTGCAACTTATATCACCATCTCTGTTCATTTTCAGAAATTCACACAAGGACTGGGGATATACCTTTGACTTAGCCAGGCATGCAGCATACTGACCATATCTTTGATACAGTTCAGTTTCTAAAATAATGTAAGCCACTTCCTTAGAGTAGCCAATTTTATAAGGCATGCATGCAGTTGTTATATTATAATCCCTAATTCAAATTTTATTTATGTTGATACTATATAGGTATACATTCTCCTAATTTTCTGTTTATTTAATAAAGAATCAAAATTTGACAATGTGGCATTGATCAAATGGGGATTCATATACCTTAAGACCCGAAATAAAATTTCTGTGCATATACCTAAAGGATGCTCCATCCTACCACAAGGGCACTTTATCATCTGTGTTAGTAGCAGCTTTTCTCATGATAGTCAGAAAATGGAAACAACCTAGATATCCCTCAAGTGAAGAAAAGATAAAGAAAATATAGTTCATTTATACAATGGAGTATTACTCAGTTGTTAAAAGAAAAAAAAAAAAAGATGACACGAAAAAATTTGCATGCAAATGGCTAGAAGTAGAAAATATCATCCTGAGTAAGATAATGCACAACAGAAAGATGAACATGATATGTACTCACTTATAAGTGGGTATTATTTGCAAAATAAAAGATAATCATACTATAATCCACAGATCCAGAGATGCTAAATAGGAAGAAGTTCTCAACCAGAGAATAGATCCATGGATCTCCCTGGAAAGGGGAGATAGAATAGAGTTGTAGGTGAACGTGGACCAAGTAGAGAAGGGAACAGGAAGAAATAGGCAGGGAATGCTAGCAGTGGAGGGAAAGTGTACATAGAGAGACAACTAGAATTGAGGGGGTCATTTTGGAGGCATTGAAGAAACCTAATGCAATTTAAAGTTCATGGAATCTATGATTGTGACTCTAGTGAAGATTCTTAGTAATTGGGGGTATGAAACCTGAATTAGCCATGTTTTATAACCCAGCACAGCTTCTAGTGGTGGGTGGGATTGGGGCACTAATCCATACACACAGATTTCAACCTAAAATTTGTCTTGCCTACACAATGTGCCAGGGTAATGCTGGTTCAATTTTGGCTCATGGCATGAGATGTTATTTATGCCTGACACTGCCTGGATGACCAAAACCAAAAGATAGATAGTTCACAGATCTAGGGTAGAATAAAACAAGACTGGGAAAAAAGTCAATGAAATAGTTCCCAATGCTCTGCACTCTTTATAAATGGAGATCAGAGCCTAGTATAACTGTCAACAGAGAGGCTTTATCCAGCAACTGATGGGTGTAAATAAGGAGACCAATAGCCAAAAAGAGTTAGAGTTCAAGAATCAAACTATAGAGAGGGAGAAAGCATTGTAGAAGCCAAAGGAATGAAGGATACTACAAGAACATGACACACAAAATCAGTTAATCATTGATCACAGGGTCTCATAGAGCCTGAAGGGACAATCAGTGAGCCTTCATTGATCTGAGCTAGGTGCTCTGCATATGTTATGTAGTTTGGTGTTCTTTTGGGACTCCTAACATTGGGAGTGGGGTTATTTCTGACTCTTTGGCCTGCTTTGGGGTACCCTTTTCCTCCTACTGGATTCCCTTGTCCAGCTTTGATATGAGGCTCTGACCCTGAGTTTATTTAAATGTTATGCCACCTTTGATTCATATCTTTAGGAGGCCTGTTCTTTGATATCTAGCAACCACTAAAATGAGAATGTTGTGTATTCTTGTGAATGAAATATTTTTTGACTTTTTTCATGTTTTGCAGGAAACATGATGTTTTGATAAAACATGAGACTTATTCTATCTGCAGAGTAGCTTTGGACAAGTCCTGGGAGTCATGACCTTTGTGGTTCACATATCAGGTATTTATATTACAATTAATAACAGTAGAAAAATTATACTTATGAAGTAGCAATGAAATAATTTTATCCTTGGGGGTCACCAAGAACAATATTAAAGGGTCACAGCATTAGGAAGTTTAAGAACCACTCTTCTAGATATTGTAGAAATGAGGTGAAGTTGTTAGCATGAAAAGTTTCTCTTTCTCTCTCTCTTTTTAAAGTAGGTAATTAGGGACTTGTTGGCTAAGGGTTCCCATGGGAATTCCCAAATAATGCAAGAGTGCTAAAAACCATAGCTTGCATTCCAACTGACAGCATTGCTGAAGACAATGCCTATGTAAATCACTGAACCTGAAGATATTGTCAGTGCATATCTAGGGCATTCACCTGTGTATTCCAGCATCTTTGGTATAAGAAGACACTAGCAAGCTCTAAAAAGAAAACAAAAAACAAAACACAACAAAACAAAACAAAGCAAAACAAACAACAACAAAAAAACACTAAGCCCATCAAAAACAGCCAGAAAATTTTTACCTATACTAGTTAATTCCTGAAAGATATACTTGCACAAGGGTCACAAAAAAAAACTTGTAGGAGTAACCAACTAATGTCTGATCTGTCTTAGGACTAAGCTCATGAAATGGAAGCTGTACTTGACACATTTGAAGTGATCAAGAATGTAGACTAGATATCCTAGAAATTTGAAATAAAACCAAATAATATTGGTCAAAACAAAGAAAATAATAGTGATAAAATAATTCCTAATGATATTTTGCTATACTTACAGATCAATGCTTTTCTCAGCCATGATCAAAGAAGCTCCTTCTTATAGTAGACAGGAAAAAAAAAAAAAAAAAAACGAGAGCCACAAACAGACATTACAGAGAGAGTGAGCAATCTTAGAGCACTTGGCACTAAAAGGGTGTCTTCATCAAATTTCTGCCCTTAAAGCTCAGAAAAATCACACAGAAGAGGCAAAGGGTATGAAGAACTTCCAGGAAATAAATCCATTTAAATTATCATGAGCAACTAAGAACTAAATCATAAGAACTAAAGCAGATTGTAGCCATATGCACAAGACCCACTAAAGTCAGTTACAGGTTCACAGGATGCATATTAAGGTTCCTCATTTAATATTTTATAGGACTCCTCCTGAGTGTTCAAACAAGTAGGTCTTCAATTTTTTTGCCTTTTTTTTTTTTTTTTCGGTTCTTTTACATTTATTAGTTTGTCTTGTCCAATTTAATGTGGTAGTTTCTGTTTTATCTTAACTTTTTTCTTTTTAATGAATTAATAAATGAAAACCTAGCCACTAAGTAAAAGTTAACAACAGAACTGTTGAGCATACCTGCTGGAAGAGTCAAAAATCAGTTTTCTTCAGCAGAGTAACATGAGCATGTCCACTGCTCTGGGAGAGACCTCATGGTCAGGGATAGTTTGACCAACATAGAATAAACTCCAAAGTTTTTTGTATGCTTTTATTTGGTTACTATTTGGTGGAGGCTGTATTGTTTAAATTGTTTTGTTATTTTCTTTTATTCATTTTGAGGGTCTTTTTGTTGTGTTGAGTTTTTGTATGTTTGTTGAAAAAGGAATTAAAGTTGAATGAATATGAAAGTGGGAATATCTGGAAGGACTCAGAGGAGAGCAAAAATATGATTAAAATATATTTAAATTTAAAAATTTTGTTAAATAACAATATATAAAAATAAAACAATGTTTATTTTTTATTTCTCATTTCTCCCAGTGACTTTAAAAATAAAAATATATTATATCCAACACAGTGCTAAACTAGAGTTTTCTTGCTGAGGAAATAAGTTAAATTTAAATTTTTCACTCACCATGAATTTTTCCAATTCAGATTTGAATATTTTCAGTGTTTCAGAGAAATACTCATATTGTTGAAATATGCACTTGTTTTACTTACATTCTTTCAGTGATAAATGCACATGCGCTTGTCGTTTCCTTTTTGTATATAACTTTCAATTTTGGTCATATTCTTTGAGTACACAATGTCTATGTTTCTATAATTTAAAAACCAATGTGCAGAAAGTGCAAGATAAGCAATAGGATATGTGATCCTTGAGTGAAATCCCAGAATTAGAGGATTAATATACTTAATGCAACAATGTAACACACAGGAATGTAAGACCAAGATTATCAAGAATTGTCAAGAATGAATGTAGTCATGAGAAGCAATATCTTTAAAAAAAAATCATTTCATTCTCTTTACATGGCTTTCTTGTATAGCTTCTGTTACAATGTGATTATGTATGGATTTTACAACTAAGGATATTTACCAATCCTTAGAGATACAATTTGTAAGATCAAGATTGAACCAATATCAAAGTGATTTCAAGCCCAAAGACAAGGCCACTGTCCTTTATTTATTCAAATAGTTATCATTAGAGAACAGTTTAACAGTGTGCAAATTCTTATCAAATGGAAACTAACAATGCCAAACATCAAACTGTCATGAATTGTTGTGAGCAACTACTGGACACTGTTAGCATATAATACTCATAGATCGGTGTCTAGCTCAGTCATCAACAGATAGTCTTCGTCCAGAAACTGATGGGAGCTAATACAGAGACCCACACCCAAACAATAAGCAGAGCTCAGGGAACCTTACAGAAGAAGAGGAAGAAGGATTGTTAGAGCCAGAGAAATCGAGGACACCATGAGAAAATAGCCCACAAAATCAACTAACGCGGACTTACAGGCCCTCACAGAGACTGAAGAGACAAAACATGGAGCCTGTATAGGTCAGAGCCAGAGCGTCTTCATTTATTATCCTTGCTTAGTTAGGTGTTCTAATGGGACTTCTAACAGTGGGAAGTGGACCTCTTTTTGACCCTTTTTCATGGGAACCTTTTACTCTTATTAGATTGGCTCATCCAGCCCTGATAGGAGGGTGTATACCTAGTATTATTGTAATTGGTTACACTATGTTTGGTTGATATCCCTAAGAGGCCTGTTCTTTTCTAAAGGGAAATGGTGGAGGACCTGGGGGAGAGGGAAAGTACTGGTGGAGAACTGGGAGAAGTGGAATAAGGGGAAGCTGGGTTTGGTGTTTATTACATGAAAATAATAAAAATTAATAATTAATTAAAACTGAAATATTTTAACTAAATTGATCAAAACATGAAAACATTAATTAATAAAATACATTGTTTACTTATAATATAATCATTAAATATTAATTTTGAAAATATTAGAAGTATATAATTCTAAAAACTGTGTAAACTAAAGACAAATTGACAGAATTTTGTTGTCTTAGACCCTCATTGAAATTATTTGAAAAAGTCACAATCAGCATAGTTATAGTTACATAAATGTAAGTGGAGTATTCAAAAGTTCTACAAAATCATGATTGCTGTTTAATGGCATTTTCTCTTGCCTTCTCTTTGTTGACTATTATAATCAAACAAGGAGAAGAAAATTTGAGAAATCAGAGACAAGAGAATCATCGTTAGATGGAGCCTAGACTGCTCTCCACTGTGAATTGCCTTCAATTAGAAATCATAGAGATAGACCCTGAAACAATATAACCAAAGAGAATAATTAGCAATTAATTAAATTACCTAAGGTGATTTATTATGCCTTCAGTATTGTCAGAAAAACTGGATTCCTTGAAACTCCAACCTTAATGTTACCTGTTTCCCAGCCAAACTGAAATAAGTCTCTCTACTTCTCTTTGAGCAAATGCATTGTTTAAGGAACTGTCAGTGTTCTCTACTGAAGCATTTGCTATATGAAACAATCAAAAGCTCACATCTCATAACTTTGCTTTTTAGTCTTAGAACTAGGCTAGCCACATATGACCTGAATTTTCTAATATAAATGAGCAGAAACAAAAAGAATGGATGTTAAGTATTTGAGAATAATAATGTCCAGCCATATTATTGATATGACCACACTCAAAAAGGTTATGAATTTAGAGTGATTCTCAGTAAGTTGTAAAAGTCTTTAATATTCTTTACTACTTGCCTAAACTACAAATCAAAATATTTCCTATCACTAGAAATAGGGAAAGGTATTTAAAATATTTAAAGGTTGTTATGTAAACTATGCTTTTCTATCCAACTATTAAATCTTCTTTGTGTTGTTGACATTTATATCATATATTTTAAAATTTGAGATATATACATATAAATCACATAGAAACACAAAACCAGAAGCTACAATGTGTACCTAAACTATGTGGAAGATTTAAAAGATGCTTTGACATAATACTATGAGACAAAACTCCAGCAAAGGTGTCAGTGATTTTGTGTTTACCATTTACTGTTGACAATGACAATGACCTGTTTTCAAGAGAGTTTTTTCTATATGCTATGAGACTCCCTTTGAGGAGAGAACTAGTTTTTCATTTACGAGTGATTGTAAGATACAAGTAGGTCCTCAGTTTGCATTTCTTGTTCTTTATTTGTCCTTTTTTTATTCTGTCTGTTCTGTCCTATTTTTGCTTGCTTATTTTTGTCTTATAATATTTTATTATTATCCTTTAGATACATTTTTATAAAAGAAGAGACAGTGTGGATTCAGATAGGAGGGAAGTAGCTAGGATCACTGAGAAGTTGTGGAAGAAGTAATTATACAGAGAATATACTAAATTAAAATATCTCTTTTAAATAAGAGAGAAAATATATTAATATAATTATATAATTTTCCCTTCCCTTTCCATCTCTCCTCTACATCACATGTTTAGTTTGGCCCTGTTGACTCACTTGGGTGTTTTCATGATCATAAATAAGAGTTTGCTTACTGGAGTCTGGGAACCTTCATTGGTACACCACTGAAGAAAATGTCCCTCATCCTCCAAAAAAAAAATTGGCGGGCTCAATTGTTTACCAATCCCATTACTGCACTGTGAGTTCAAGGCTTCAACAACTCTGTAATGCCCACAAGACAATGTTCCCCACTTACTTCCCAGTCATCTGCTTTCTGCCCTTATTCTTCCATGCCCCCAGAGTTTAGGGAGGTGATTCAGGTGTGTCATTTATGGTGAGGTTTCTGGCAATAATTTCTTCTCTCTACATTGTCCACTTGAGTCTCTGGAGTCATTCCTGACCATTCCACAGAAAAGCTTTTCCAACTAAAGTTGGAAGCAGCATTGATCTGTTTGTTGGCTTCCCTCAACCTTCCTTGGCTCCTAGACTCTGATTTCATTCTTAGGGATAAATGAAATTGCAGTGTGGGGGGGGTGGGGGGGGTGGGGGACAATGGGCTATGCACAGACAGGCTGGTCTCCAGTTGAATTGAGAGGTGGAACCCCGGTGAACCTGGTGGTGATAATTTTCACCTACGTGGCACAGAAGGTGTTCCCTCATGTCTCCTGGACCCCTGGCTCCTGTCGAAGTTACCACCCCCATAACCCTCACAGCCCCCACAGGAGAGGCTCATGGCTTTTAGCCACATAGATGATGTCCCAAGCTTCTGAATTTCAGGCTAGATTCCTCCCAGATACCTAGCAACAGCAAGATAACAAGCCCACTATAAGAGGGGCTGCTTGGCCCCTCCTCACTCTCTTAAGCTTTTACTTTCCTTTCTCTCTCTCTCTCTCTCTCTCTCTCTCTCTCTCTCTCTCTCTCTCTTTCTCTCTTTTTCTCTCTCTCTTTCTCTAAGCTTTTACCCCTCTCTCTCTAAGCCCTTTTCCCTCTTCTCCCACACCCATAACCCCACGTGTGTGTGTGTGTGTGTGTGTGTGTGTGTGTGTGCATGCGTGTGTGTGTGTGTGTGTGTGTTACATATTCTTTTTTATTGGATATTTTATTTATTTACATTTCAAATGTTATCCTCTTTCCCTTTTACCCTCACCTTCCCCAAACCTCCTACCCCATCCCTCCTCCCTCTGCTTCTCTGTATTTGTAAGGCTATGGCAGGGCCTCTCAGGAGACAGCTATGTCAGGGTCCTTACAGCATGCATTACTTGGCATCCACCATAGTGTTGGGGTTTGGTGACTGTATATGGGATGGATTCTCATGTGGGAAAGTCTCTGGATGGCCTTTCCTTAAGTCTATGCTCTATACTTTGTTTTTGTATTTGCTCCTGTAAGTATTTTGTTCCCCTTTCTAAGAAGGACCGAAGTACCCACACTTTGGTGTTCCTTCTTCATTAGCTTCATGTAGTCTGTGAATTGTATCTTGGGTATTCAGAGCTTTTGGCTAATTTGTTACATTTTCCCTATCTATTCAAATATTGATAGACATCTAGGGTGACACCTTTTCCTAGATGCTATAAACAATATACAATAAACACAGATTTGCATGTATCTCTGTGCTATATTGTCTTAGTATATTTTAGGCATATACCCATGTCTTCTATTCTAAGCTTTGTGAGAAAACTTCATGCTAATTTCCACAGTGACTATACCATTTATGTTCCTACTTACCAGCAGTTAAGAAGGTTTCTTTTTATTCTTACCCTAGCCAACACTTGCTGTTCTTCATATATTCATCTATTGAAAGCCAATTCCATAATTTCACTGTTGTAAGAACTAACAAACTAGATTTATTTATATAGTTATTTCATTAGTATACTGACTTTTCACTCTTTACCTCTCAGGCATGGTATTTCTGTGTCATCTTAATGCTCTACATTTAATTTTTCAAACAGCCTTCATATAAATTTCCATTTTGGCTAAATTAATTTACATAATCACTCCTGTGAATAGAGATAATTTTCCACACATCATCATCAACATTTAGATTTGCTTAGTTCTTCATGAAAGTTATTCTGACCAGAGTGAAGTAAAATATCAATAAAATTTTATTTAAATATTCTTGACTGTTGAGAGTGTTGAACATTTTTTCATGTATATGTTGCCCATTTGTAATTCCTCATTCAAATAGGGTCTCTTTATTTACTTTCATATTTATTGATTAGATTGTTTTCCATTTGGTGGTTTGTATTTAAGTTATTTACATAGTCTACAGGTTTCTGCTCCACTGTGTGAATACATAGCAAAGCTTTTCTATTATTTTTTAGGATATTCTTTTGTTCTAATAATTATTTTATATTGAAAAGGCTTTTTCTAATTTGCAATAAAAATATTAATTTATGGACAAATTCACACTTACTATAGTTTTGCACTGCCAAATGAGGAGTCAGCAGTGTGGTAGAAGTTGCAGCATGTATTCATTGAACAAAGCAGAAATAAATCATAGAACAATGAAAACTTTATATATAGGTGTACAAAGATGGTTATGATTCCAGAATAGTCAAGGGCTTTGGAAACTATTTTTATTTATTGTTGTATTAGGAATTTACAAAGTCCTCACTGATATAAATAATAAACATTCATTTATAAATTTTTGTACACTGACAAGAGACTCTATGCAACCTCAGTATTCCGGGTACTAGCAGTGTCTGAGTAAAGAAGTAAGAAAACTTGTATAGTAAAATACGATTTGAAAATAGGAAACATTCTATTAAATAAGCTTTCAGAAACATTTACCAATAACTTAGACAAAACTAATATACATTTTTAAAAAATGAGGAATTCTATAGGTTTAGTTTGAATAGGAATTTCTCAATAAATATAAATGTGTGGTTGTAATTAACTAATTATAATTTCAAAATTGAGGGATACATTTTGAGTGCCACCTAATTTTAAAGTATTTATCTTTTGTCTATTTATCAATAAGCATTAATTTAAAAAAAGGTGTTTTATTTTTCCAAATCAGGAAATCTTGGGCTTGGTTAAGGGTCTGACAATTTGGTTCTAAATCACAGGCTTGTCTCAGAAATAGTATATAGCTTTGATAGAGTTAGTTAACATGTATTTATCTTCATTGTTATTTATAAAACTATTCATTAGAACATTTATTCCATAGTATTGTTATTTGCATTATATTGAATTTAAAATTAAAATGTGAAGTTTGCACTCATAAGTTGCTATTACAGTGTTCTCAGAGTATCAACTCATCTGAGCATTCGCTTCAGTACAGCATAGAGAAAAAATAGAAGCATTTTCATAATAAATAAAGAGTTTATAAGGTAGCTAGAGATTGCTCTGTGGATAAGAACACTTGCTGTGTTGGTGTAGATTCCGGTTTTATTCTAAGTGCCCATGAGATACCTCCCAAGCACCTGTACCTACAGTTCTGGGGAAGACTCTAACAGCCTTCTCCGTCTTCTGCAAACACAAGTCAAACACTTGTTGTATATAATCCGTTCATATATTTATATATTCATTTGAAAATTCAATTAAAAATAATGGAACTTGTTGTGTAGGACATAAAAAGGCATGTTGTCACTAAACCTTGTGAAAACTTCTTCTCTAGGAAATATGACAAGGTTATAAGTTACTGAATCAGTGATGCGGTTTTACAAGTTGACCTCATTTGGCACATTATACATTGTAAAAATGATAGTTCCATAATTATAGTGACATTTCTGATGTATTTTGAAACTCCAACCTCAGTGGTATTGCTTCAAATGCTTAATAAGATGCGACTCATAAAGCAAGGACCCAGAAAGCAAGACGAGGGATATTTCTTTCAAACATTTTTTGAAGTTTCTTTTTATGTGAAACAGATACATCCAGCAGAAATGGTGAGGAAAGTGGCTTTTAGGGAAAAAATGACAGTCAATGCTAAAGAAAACTATATATTGGAATATAAGTTTGATTTCAGGAATTCTACTGGCTAAATATTTATGGACTGTCTACAAACTAGGTATTATTTTAAGATCTGAAACTATTGCTGTTCAGTTTCACATATATCTTAAAAGCAAAACTGTGATATACACCAGTTTTTAAGTTCAGACTTCCTGCATACTGTCAGTGAGTTTTTAATAGCAATGAGTGCAGCTTGCTCACAACAAGTAGCTGTCTTTTATGTTCTTTTAATTAGAGTACGTGTTTCTCCCTTTGTATTTAATATTATAGATAATACTTGAAGTTGGAAAGTCATAATGAATTTGTGATGATAGTTGAGAGTATGAGATGTTGGAAGTAGCTGCTCTGAGCTAGGAAGACAAAATTGAGTGGCTGTAAGTAACATAATTTTATATATTCTTCATGGAATTATTACTACCCAGCCATAAAACCCTTGTTAGAAATTCACAGTGTGTGAAAATTTTAAAAGATTTTATGGTTCTATATCACACAGTCACATTTATGTTTTATTTACATTTGCACAAGTATTTTCTAAGCACCCTTTATCTATTTGTTTTAACTATGAATGAAATTATTTTATCTTCACATAAGTGGCTAAGAATAGGCGGTGCTGACAAAAATGCTTTGTCTCTGTATTGTATCACACATAAATAAAATTTTCACAATTTAATGTTATTTTACTTTCATTGAGATGACTGGTGAGACTGATAACTGGGGAAAATGCCTAATTCTCTCAAGGGAGACAATCCCATGATGTACTTCGGTTTTCAAGTGATGAGTGATTTGCTTTCTTTAGTCAGCACTATTCTTGATTGTCCATGGTCACATGATTTAAATTTATTCACATATTTTACCTCCCATATTTCATTTATAAACATAAATGACTATAAACAATAACTCATTTGTTTATTTATATAGGGAATTGATTCTATTACTTCAATGATTAAAACTGTACTAACCTAATGGTTATATACAGTTATTAATGTATGATATTTATTGAAAAAGAGAATATATTTAAACAAAATTACAGTGTCTGGATATCTCCTTCCATAATTCTAAAAATTGTAATTATTTTACTGTTTGTTTACATGATGACAAAGAATTGTAAGGTCAAATTTTCTAACTGCCCCAATAAATTTCATATAACATTGTTATATTGTTGATTCAATGAGCATTTTTCTATTGCTAGTTATATAGCATTATTTTCGATACATGTTCTCACTATGTAGGTCTGCATGTCTTCAAACTCACTATGTACAACAATCTTGCATTGAACTCACAGAGATCTGTCTACTTCTGCTTCCCAAGTGCTACAAATAAAGACACATGCCACTATACACATCTATCATATAGCATTTTCAATAGCAACTTCAATAGCAATTTACTTTTGTTTAGTAGAAACTGAACTCTTGCAATAATTAACCATGTTGTTGGAAGCATGGTCATTTTTTTGTCCATTTGTAGAAATAATATATGCATTATATATAAATTTTATTCAGTTAAATCTCTTTTCAATGTGTGACTTGTACTTTGAATTCATTTACTTGCTCTTATGTTGTATTGTAATTTTCTTCCATTTGAAGAAATTTGTCTAGTTATGTAAAAATTCTATACAAAAGGATAAAATGAAGTAAATTGCAAGAGAATCATTCATGCATTCATCAATCATAGAAATGGCTCCATGTCACACTCATAGATTACTAGTCTAAACCAAGAACACTATTAAATACTAGTTTTAAAAAGCAGTCTTGAAGTTCAAGAAGAAACAAACCAAAGTGTGGATATTTTAGTCCTTCTTAGCAGGGGCAACAAAATACCCATGGAAGGAGTTACAGAGACAAAGTGAAGAGGAGAGAGAGAGGAAAAGGCCATCCGGAGGCTGCCCCACCTGGGGATCTGTCTCATATGAAGTCACCCAACCCAGACACTATTGTGCATGCCAAGTGCTTGCTGACCAAAGCCTGGTATAGGTGTCTCTTGAGAGGCTCTTCCAGTACCTGACAGATGCAGAGGTGGATGTTCTCTGCCAAGCATTGGACAGAGCACAGGGTCCCCAATGGAGGAGGTGGGTGGGAAGATCCATGGAACTGAAGACATTTGCAGCTCATAGTAGGAACAAAAATATGAACCAACCAGTACCACCAGAGTTCCCAGGGACTAAACCACCAACCAAAGAGTCCACATGGAGGGACTCATGACTCTAGCTACATATGTAGCAGAGGATGGCCTTGTCAGTCATCAATGGAAAAAGAGGAGCTTGGTCCTGTGGGGGCTCTATGCCCCAATGTGGAGGAATTTCAGGGCTGGGAAGCAGGAGTGGGTGGGTTGGTGAACAGGGGGAGGATGTAAAGGATGAGGGGCTTTGGAGTGGAGACTGGGAAAGTGGATGGCAATTGAAATGTGAATAAAGAATCTATCTAAAAAACAAAGCAGTCTAACTTGTTGCTGACACCTCCACCCTGGCTACAATTTACCATTTTCTATATTCTAAAGTATCGAGTACAATTACTACATGATCAATATCATACCAACTGACTCTAAGGATAGCTATTAAAAGGTCATGTAAAGAAGACAGATTTTCGCACAGAGACAGCATCCTAATTAACAAAATCAGAAATGAAAAGGGAGACATAACAACAGACCCTGAGGAAATCCAGAACATCATCAGATCCTACTACAA
>NC_034595.1:5101007-5137626 GCF_900095145.1 Mus pahari
GCTCTCTTCCCAATGATGGCTGATTAGACCATCTTCTGCTACATATGCAGCTAGAAACCTGAGCTCTGGGGGTGCTGGTTAGTTCATATTGTTGTTCCAGCTATAGGGTTACAGACCCCTTCAGCTCCTTGGGTACTTTCTCTAGCTCCTCTCTTGGGTGCTCTGTGTTCCATCTGATAGCTGACTGTGAGCATCCACTTCTGTGTTTGGCAGGTACTGGCATAGCCTCACAAGAGACAGCTATATCAGTGTCCTTTCAGCAAAATCTTGATGGTGTATGCAATAGTGTCTGTGTTTGGTGGCTGATTATGGGATGGACTCCTGGGTGGGGCAGTTTTTGGATGGTCCATCCTTTCGTCTCAGCNCCAAACTTTGTCTCTGTAACCCCTTCCATGGGAGTTTTGTTCCCAGGTCTAAGAAGGGGCAAACTGTCCACATTTTGGTCTTCCTTCTTCTTGAGTTTCATGGGTTTTACAAATTGTATCTTGGGTATTCTAGGTTTCAGGGCTAATATCCACTTATCAGTGAGTGCATATTATGTGAGTTTTTTGTGATTGAGTTACCGCACTCAGGATGATACCATCCAGATATATCCATTTGCTGAAGAATTTCATAAATTCATTGTTTTTAATAGCTGAGTAGTATTCCATGGTGTAAATGTACAACATTTTCTGTATCCATTCCTCTCTTGAGGGACATCTGGGTTCTTTCCAGCTTCTGGCTATTATAAATAAGGCTGCTATGAACGTAGTGGAGCATGTGTTCTTATTGCCAGTTGGAACATCTGGATATACGCCCAGGAGAGGAATTGCTGGATCCTCTGGTAGTACTATGTCCAAATTTCTGAGGAACCACCAGACTAATTTCCAGAATGGTTTTACAAGTTTGCAGTCCCACCAACAATGGAGGAGTGTTCCTCTTTCTCCACATCTTCTCAGCATCTGCTATCAGCTGAATTTTTGATCTTAGGCATTTTGACTGGTATGAGGTGGAATCTCAAGGTTGTTTTGATTTGCATTTCCCTGATAATTAAGGATGTTGAACATTTTTTGAGGTGTTTCTCAGCCATTCGATATTCCTCAGATGAGAATTCTTTGTTTAGTTCTGTGCCCCATTTTTTTAATGGGGTTATTTGGTTTTTTGGAGTCCATCTTCTTGAGTTCTTTATATATAATGGATATTAGTCCCCTATATGATTTAGGATTGGTAAAGATCCTTTCCCAATCTGATGGTGGCCTTTTTGTCTTACTGACAGTGTCTTTTGCCTTACAGAAGCTTTGCAATTTTATGAGTTCCCATTTATCAATTCTTGATCTTACAGCACAAGTCTTTACAGTTCTATTCAGGAATTTTCCCCCTGTGCTCATATCTTCGAGGCTTTCTCCCCACTTTCTCCTCTGTAAGTTTCAGTGTCTCTGGTTTTATGTGGAGTTCCTTGATCCACTTAGACTTGACTTTAGTGCAAGGAGGTAAGAATGGATCAATTCTCATGATTCTGCATGATAATTGCCAGTTCTTTCAGCACCATTTGTTGAAAATGCTGTCTTTTTTCCCACTGGATAGTTTTAGCTCCCTTGTCAAATATCAAGTGACCATAGGTGTGTGGGTTCATTTCTGGGTCTTCAATTCTATTCCATTGGTCTACCTGTCTGTCGCTATACCAGTATGATGCAGTTTTTATCACAATTGCTCTGTAGTACAGTTTTAGGTCAGGCATAGTGATTCCCCCAAAGATTCTTTTATTGTTGAGAAGAGTTTTTGCTATCCTAGGTTTTTTGTTATTTCAGATGAATTTGCAAATTGCCCTTCTAACTCATTGAACAATTGAGTTGGAATTTTAATAGTGATTGCATTGAATCTTTAGATTGCTTTCAGCAAGATAGACATTTTCACAATCTTGATACTGCCAATCCATGAGCAAGGGAGATCTTTCCATCTGGTGAGATCTTCTTTGATTTCTTTTTTCAGAGACTTGAAGTTCTTATCATTCAGATCTTTCACTTCTTTGGTTAGAGCCACACCAAGGTATTTTATATTATTTGTGACTATTGTGAAGGGTGTTGTTTCCCTAATTTCTTTCTCATCCTGTTTATCCTTTGTGTAGAGAAAGGCCATTGATTTGTTTGAGTTAATTTTATATCCAGCTACTGCACTGAAGCTGTTTATCAGGTTTGGGAGTTCTCTGGTGGAATTTTTAGGGTCACTTATGTATACTATCATATCATCTGCAAATAGTGATATTTTGACTACTTCCTTTCCAATTTGTATCCCCTTGATCTCCTTTAGTTGTAGAATTGCTCTGACTAGGACTTCAAGTACAATATTGAATAGGTAGGGAGAAAGTGGGGCAGCCTTGTCTAGTCCCTGATTTTAGTGTGGTTGCCTCCAGCTTCTCTCCATTTACTTTGACGTTGGCTACTGGTTTGTTGTATATTGCTTTTATTAAGCTTAGGTATGGGCCTTGAATTCCTGATCTTTCCAAGACTTTTATCATGAAGGGGTGTTGGATTTTGTCAAATGCTTTCTCAGCATCTAATGAGATGATCATGTGGTTTTTGTCTTTGAGTTTGTTTATATAGTGGATTACATTGATGGATTTCCATATATTAAACCATCATTACATCGCTGGAATGAAACCTACTAGGTCATGATAGATGATTGTTTTGATGTGTTCTTGGATTCGGTTTGCGAGAATTTTATTGAATATTTTTGCATCGATATTCATAAGGGAAATTAGTCTGAAGTTCTCTATCTTTGTTGTGTCTTTAAATGGTTTAGGTATCAGAGTAATTGTGGCTTCATAGAATAAATTGGGTAGAATACCTTCTGTTTCTATTTTGTGTAATAGTTTTAGAAGAACTAGAATTAGGTCTTCTTTGAAGGTCTGATAGAATTCTACACTAAACCCATCTGGTCCTGGGCTTTTATTGGTTGGAAACTATTAATGACAGCTTCTATTTCTTTAGGTGATATAGGTCTGTTTAGGTCATTAATCTGATCCTGATTTAACTTTGGTATCTGGTATCTGTCTAGAAATTTGTCTATTTCATCCAGGTTTTCCAGTTTTGTTGAGTATAGCCTTTTGTAGAAGGATCTGATTATGCTTTGGATTTCCTCAGGATCTGCTGTTATATATTTGTTCTTTTAAAAAAGTGATGCATCCCAACTATGAATTAGTGCAGAGAGTACAAACTAGTAAAGACATTACAGAAATCAGCATGATAGTTCCAAAGAAAGCTAAGAATTGATCTACCTCAAGATTCAGCAATAACAGTCTTGGACATAAATACCTAAAGAATGCTTCATCTTACTATTGAGACACTATTAATTGCTCTATATATAATAGTCAGAAATTGGAAACAACCTAGATTTTTGTCAACAGATAAATTGATAAATAACATGTAGGATATTTACACAATGAAATATTGCTCAGCCATCAATTTTTTTAAAGGATATCATAAAAATTTTAGGTAAATGGATGGAGCTGAGGCAACCCAGAAAAAAATGGTATTTATTTACTTATATGTAGATTTTAGCTGTTAAAACATTGCTAAGCAAGCTGTAATAAGTAGAATTAGAAAGTGTTGGTGGGGAGTCAAGGTCAAAACTTCCTGAAAAGGAGAAATAGACTGTATATGGGCTGGATCCCCAGGTGGGGCATTCTCTGAATGGTTATTCCTTCAGACACTATTGTAGATGCCAACAAGTACTTGCTGACAGAAGCCTGATATGGCTCTTTCCTGAGAGGCTCTGTCAGTGCCTGACATATTCAGAGGTGGATGTTCTCAGACAACCATTGGACTGAGCACAAGGTTCCCAGTGGAGCAGCTAGAGAAAGGACCGAAGGAGCAAAAGGAGCTTGCAGCCCCATAGGAGGAACAACAATAAGAGCCAAGCAGT
Organism: Mus pahari; assembly: GCF_900095145.1. NCBI lineage: Eukaryota > Metazoa > Chordata > Mammalia > Rodentia > Muridae > Mus > Mus pahari. The sequence goes on from NC_034595.1 coordinate 5,104,908, forward strand.
ACCCCCAGAGCTTCCAGGGTCTAAACTACCAACCAAAGAGTACACATGGAGGGAACCATGGCTCCAGCTACATATCTAGCAGAGAATAGCCTTGTTGGACATCAATGGGAGGAGAGTCCCTTGGTCCTGAGAAGACTCGATGCCCCAGTATAGGGGAATGCCAGGACAGGGAAGCTGGGATGGGTGGGTTGGTGAGTAGGGGGAGGGGAGATGGGATAGGGTCTTTTTCGAGGGGAAACCAGGAAAGGGAATAACATTTCAAATATAAATAAAAAATATATCTAATAAAAAAGGAATAATAGAATCAGTAGTTATATATGGATAACTATTTTGGGGGACTTGAAATTGGTAGATCAAATGGAGGTAGGTAGAGAAGAGGTAAGGGAAGGATTATAGTCTGGGGTTCTTTGGAAACATAATGTAGCAGAAAATTTTTACAGTAAATGCATATATGAGGGTGATCTACACAAAATTTTCAAATAGCAAAAGAGACAGTGCCCCAACTGGGCTTGATTTGTCACCAACTGAATTTTGCAAGACCCGAAATGGGTTGCCTCAATTGAGTTGTTGATCAGAAAGGATCCCATGGAAACTCTCAAAGAGTCAAGGGTGTTTGCAAGGTTATTGGCTATTCTTCACAAGCTGTGGTCAAGGCACTATTGCTACAAACACTTCCATACCTCATTCAACACAGAGAAGTTGAGATGGGACCTGTATAGAGGCTTTCATATCTATAATGTCCAAAGTACTGGAAGGTGCTCCTGCTAGGCAAGGAGAAAGGTAAATACCAACCCATCTACAAACCCTTTGCTTTACAACAGTGACCTGTCTGTAAGAAACAATGGTTCCACAAGCAAGCTGGAGTAATCAAGCTTGGCTCACTGGAAGCTCTGGAGGTACTGGTTGGTTCATAAGGATTTGAGGCCCACTCCAGGAAATAGAACCCATACCCAGCACTGCTAGAGTGGCCAAAAATCTGATCTTGATTGTTCAAAGACCTAAGGGTAAACCCAAGATTACTCCTCTGCTATAGGAACATGGCAATAAAATGACTCCTAGACTCTTAACAATATACTGCTGTACTCATAGATTAGTACCTTACTCGGTTACCATGACAGGAGCTCTTGCAGAAAATGGGAACAAGACACCCACAGTTAGACAATGCTCCAAAAGTGAGAGTTCTTGGAACTCTTAGTCAAAATGGGATGGCTCCATGAAATCCCTCCCCTCATGGCTCAGGGAACCCTGCAAAAGAGGAAGCAGAAATTGTATGAAAACAGAGGGAGTGAAGAACAGCAGGACTCAAAGCACAACAGGACTGGTATTCATATGAACTCAAGAGACTGTGGCATCAGGAACAAGGCCTGCAAGGATCTGCAACAAATGATGTCATAGTTATGAGTTGAGAAATGGATAAACTGGTTCATCTCTAGCCCCCCAAAATATTTCCAATTGATAACAATTTTAAAGTGAAGGGTAAGTATTCTCCAAGAAAGCCTTACTGGGGAGACAATTCTTTAGGATGGTCCAATGTCCAGCTGTAGACAACCAAAAAAAAAAAAAAATGAAATCAATGGTATATTGGGAGGTTCTTTGTCTCATAATATTGTCAGGGCATTTAGCATTTTGTTTGTTTATTTGTTTACCATACAGTATCTTTGCAAATAAATAATGGCTTCTGCTTTTGTATTTTTATGGGATTTCTGTGTATGTGGAAACAGGTCTGTCTTATATGTATATGTTTCTCATACTTTTTCTTTTAAGTCATTTTCTTCTCTTTATTTTGCTCTATTATGACTTGCTTGTTTTTGCGTTGTTTTGTTTTGTTTTGTTTCATTCCTTAGATGTCTATTTATTTACTAAGAGACTGAAAGAATGTGGATCAGGATGGGAGGGGAGGTGGGTGGGAACTTGGAGGAGTAGGATCAGGCAAAACAGTAATAAAAGTATAATGCATGAACAAATTGATTTTGATAAGATAAAAGCAGTGACCCATCATTTTCTATACATAATGAGTTTTATTGCTTGATAATGCCATGTAATATATCTTTTTTTTCCGTTTTTTGTATTTAAACAATTTTTTTATTAGATTTTTTGTTTGTTTGTTTTTTACAATTCAAATGCTATCCTGAAAGTCCCTTATACCTTCCCCACCCCTGCCCTGCTCCCCAACCCACCTACTCCGGCTTCCTGGCCCTGGCGTTCCCCTATACTGGAGCATATAATTCTTTTTTTTTTAATTGGATATTTTCTTTATTTACATTTTAAATGCTGTCCATTTCTTGGTTCTCCCCTTCCCTGGAAACACCCTATCCCATTCCCCCTTCCCCTGCTCATATATCTTAATCTATCTCTTCTTCAATCCAATTCTCTCCCTATCCCTCCTACCTTACCCTCCAGGGTTTAAGATTTTTATCTTTAATGTATCTTTATTTTTCTTTATGTTGTGGCATGTATATATTTATACTTAGCTAAACATGTGGGTTAGTTTCTACTTTACTTTTATGAAAAAAGATTCTTAGATATGTTTTAAGTAGATATACTAGGCATGTCCCTCAATTTTAGACTTGGGAATGTTCCTGATATTGTAGTACCTCTAGTTTGAAACTTTCAAGAAATAAAAAAACAAAACAAAACAAAACAAAACAAAACAAAACAAGACACAACTTTCCAAACTAACTGTCCCATTTCTCTCCCATATGCTTATCAATGTTTGTTATAGCCATCCTAGTGGATGTAAATTCTGTGTCATCATGGTTTTGGATTGCATTAAAGAGGTTATTGCTGACTTACTTTTGGTTTATTATTTTTTTTTGTCTTCACTTGTTGGACATTTATTTGAGAGTGTCTTTTATCATCTTTTACTGAATTTTAGAAATTAAGGTATTTTCTTATTTAGCTAGAATGAGTTATTATTCTAAACACAGTCCCCTAATTACATAATTTGTAAATATTTCTCACATTTTGTATGTTGCAATTTTCTGCTGTATAATATGTATTCAAAGTTTTATTGTCACATTACTATATATATATATATATATACACACACACACACACACACACACACACACACACACACACACACACACACACACACACACATATATATATATATATATATATATATATATATATATATATATATATATATAATATATATAATTTTATATATATATAATTTGGAGATTTGGCCTAACTCATGATAATAAAGGTATACTCATAATGTTTTTTTTAAGAGCTTTAAGCTTTATCTTTTATTCCTTTCATTTGACTTATTTTATCCAGCATATTTCTTGGCTGTGAGATAAACCAAAGGTCCAGTGTTATCTGTTGGTGTTATAATGTCCAGTATCACATTTCTGTCTATTTGATTATTTCCAGTTAATTGATGAAAATCAAATTATTATTCCTGTCTAGCTCCACTTTATTTGCATATCTGTATGGTCGGGTTGCGTGTGTCAGTGGAGGTGAAAAGGTGATGTTAACGATCCCGGAGCTATAACTGCAGGTGTTTGTCAGCTACCGTTTATGAGAACAGATAACTGAACTTAGGTTTTTGGCAAGAGCACTTTGTGTATTTAACTGCCTTTCTAATGTGTAGCTCTAGCCAATACTGCATAAATGGGAGCATTTATTTCACAATCCTTTATTTCATTTCATTAATTCAAACGATAGACTTTAGATATTATATCACAGTTTTTTCAGTATTATTTTGTAATAACCTATGGAACTATAATACATTTAGTAATACAATTTTATCTTCCCTTTTCAAGATTGCCCTAGCTCTTCCTGATTCTTTGAATTTCAAGTGAATTTTACAATTTACAAGTAAATTTTGACAATTTCTGTAAAAAAATTAGGTGATACTTCATTATAATCTGTGTTAATTTTATACCAATTTAAAGGATATTGTGCAGTTTTAACAATACTGAGTCTGGATTTATGAACATGAGGTATTTTATTCAAGTGTTCATAACTTATTTTAAATTATTTTGTCATTTTCAAGGAATATGTTTTGTCTACATTTCATTCCATTTATTCTTCACCACATTCTTAAATTAGTGTCACTGAAACAGAATTGCTTACTTACTTTTAATTTTAGATTCCTCGTGGTTATTATCTCCAGGAGAGTTTTGTACATTGGTACGTTGGCTTGCAGCCTCATTCAGCTCATTTCTTAGACTTTGTAACCTTCAGTGAATTCTTTAGGATTTTCTACTTATACAGGTTTTGATGATTCATGGAGAAGAAACATGAATAGAATTTTCATAATAATGTTTTTTACACAGAGGTTGTTCTTATTAATAACAGTATAAACCACTGCCCTTAAATCATTTTCTGGATGTGCTGCAACAACATACCAAAGTCTGTTGTGAGATGATATACTTTTCTAGATTCTATAGTTGAAAAATACCTCACAATCTCAATGTGAGTTTTAAATATAGGAATAGTAAAAATACATCCTGTCACATGAATAAAGACTTCAGTCAAGAAATGAAAATAAAATCTTTTATCGCAGGTTGTTTTTAAATCTGTCACTATGCCTGTAATGAGAACCCTATAATCAGTGCTTGCAAATGCATGTGCATTCTTTCCTTAATTTATGTGTTTGCGTATATTACACTGTTATAATTTTGCTTACTTAAAATTTCAAAATTAAAGCATTATAACATATACTATGTTATTTTATAAGAGGTTTTCTAGTTGAACAATTTAAACATAAATCTATAGATTCATTTTATTTACAACTTTCCAAATATATCAATTTTCCTGTTAAAAATTATCTTAAATTCCATAACAATCAGACTTTGGTAGATGATGGGAATAAGTTTACAATACCTTCAAAATATGAGAAACTATCAAAACAGTATTTTTTTAGTATAAAAATTTTAAGTTGATTGTAAAACAAAAATACTTTCAAATATATAAATATTAAGTAATATAGAAAATTTCCTCTTAAAGTGATACCAGTATTCTGCTTTACTCAGAAGAAAAAATAAGCTCAAATGAAAGGAATGAAGTGGATAATATGCTATTGATCTCATTTTAAAAACATATAATATTTGTGACCATGGCAGTAAATTCGGTACTAATACAACTACTACTACTACTACTACTACTACTACTACTACTACTACTATTACCAACAACAACAATAAAGAGGAAAACTTGTATTGTTTGCATCCAAAGGGAGACCTTATGAGCTCATAGCAACAGTCATTTAATGTTTTTTTTTATTAGATGTTTACTTTTTTTACATTACAAATGTTGTCCCCTTTCCTGATTTCCCCTCCGAAAACCTCCTACTGCCTCCTCCTTCTCACTAGCCCACCCTCACCCACGTCCTGGCCCTGGCATTCCCCTACACTGGGGCATAGAGCCTTCACAGGACCAAGGGCCTCTCCTCCCATTAATAACCAACTAGGCCATCCTCTGCTACATATGCAGCTGGAGCCATGAAATGGTGATTTAGATGGAGCCATCATCACTCTTTGGTTGGTGATTTAGTCCCTGGGAGCTCTGGGGGGTACTAGTTAGTTCATATTGTTGTTCCTCCTATGGGGCTGCTAAGCCTTCAGCTCCTTGGGTCCTTTCTCTAGCTCCTTCATTGGGTAACCTGTGCTCAGACGAATGGTAGGCTACAAGGATCCACCTCTGTATTTGTCAGGCACTGGTGGAGCCTCTCTGGAGACAGCTATGACAGGCTTCTGTCAGTAAACACAACCACAAAAGTGTCTGGGTTTGGTGATTTTATAGGGGATGGATCCCCGGAATCCCAAAATACAATTCACAAACCACATGAAACTCAAGAAGAAGGAAGACCAAAGTGTGGATACTTCGATCCTTCTTAGAAGGGGGTAACAAAATAACGTTGGAAGGAGTTACAGAGACAAAGTGTGGAGCAGAGACTAAATGAATGACTATTTAATGTTTTTTAATGTTAAGGCTTGAAAACAGATGTGTTAAAAATGTATACAAGATTGTATTAAATTCCTGATGAACAACAAATTATAGTAACCCATACTGGGAAATCCTGTAATAATTATAATCTTAACTAAAGCATTGTTCAAGATTAAAATCATTGAAGACTAAAACAATCTAATGTAACTTTATAACTCAATTGATTCATGTTTTGAACTCAATAATACAAGGCAGGTAAGTGAATGATGTCATTGGAAAAAGTAGGATGATAATTTTATATTTCAGAGAGAAATACTTATCTCCTCAGCCTATGAACTCCAACTTGTTTATATGTTTGTTTACTCACCCAACTCATTCAAGTATTTATAGTACCTTCCTATTCAGCTTACAGAATTAAACATCTATGGTTAACCTTATTCTTATGGGGCAGAAGCTCCCAGACAACCATTGGACTGAGCGTGGGGTCCCTGATGGAGGAGTTGAAGAAGGGACTGAAGGCTAAGGGGGTTTGCAGTCCCATAGGGGGAGCAACAGTGTCAACTGGCCAGACTCCTTTCCCCCTGGAGCTCCTGGGGACTGGACCACCAATCGAAGAGTACACATGGAAGGACACTTGGCTCTGGCCACATATGTGGCACAGGATGGCCTTGGACATCAGTGGAAGGAGTGGCCCTTGGGCCTGAGGGCATTTGATGCCCCAGTGTAGGGGAATGCTGGGGCACAGGAAGACTGAGTGGTTGCGTGGGTAGGGGAGCACCCACAGAGAGGTAAGGGAAGAGGGATAAGGAGAGACCTGGAAAGGGGAAAACATTTAAAATATAAATAAAGAAAATATCCAAAAAAACGGAAAAAAGTAAAGGAAAAAAACATTATTCTTAGATCTAACCTTTCAATATTTGGCCACTGGTTAAATATTGGTGGCCACTTTATGAAAGTCATCAGTTTTTCTTACAAGATGTTGACTGAGATTGTCAATAAATCTCCTGATGATGATTAACTAAGGAAGTTATTACTTCAAGGTTCTCAGAAAACCTGGCTTTAAGTGGGAAAAAATTCAGGACAGAAAATGAGTAAGTAGATACTAAACCAGGTATGCAGTCCACAATGGTTCTTGTCTTTATTCCCAAAAGGTTCTACCATCAACTTCAGCGATAGGATTTCATGAGTCAACCATTTGTCCTCATAGACAGCTGTGCTTTTGAATTTCTAAACATGCAAACCCCTTTTAGTTAGTGACAACTTTTATCCTCTGTGTCACCATTTTATAAATGAGTAATTCTCAAATCAATAATTTTTTTTAGGAAAATGCTTCTGAAATGCTCTACACTGTGATGTGATGAAAGAAGATAAAAAAACAAAAAACAAAACAAAACAAACAAACAAACAAAAAAATGAAAATTCCCATTAGTTAGAATTCTAACCAAGCTTGTAAAAGGTAAAATATTCTCAGAGTAAAACATAGTCTTTCTGATAAACCATCTTTATTAGGTTTTTATAATTAGACTGCTCTGAGCAGATGGGTGCTCAATTTTAAAGAGTTGGTATATTTTCTTTCTGGCTTGCTTTATATCCTTTGATTCAGCATGATTAATAACAGTGTCACTAAGTTCCACGGACATAGAGGGGCAAAATTAACCAGAGGATATCTGTGAGATTCTTTGAACTGGCACACAGAATAAATCATGTTGGCGCTTAGGCAGTAGTGAAAATTGTCTGCTTACAAGACTACTTTGTGGAGAGAAAGTAAAACACAAAGACAGTCTAAACTTCACCCTGAGAAGTGATAAAAGGCTTCTGTTTGCTTTTGTCAGACATTTGTTATTTAAATATAATTTCTTTCATTGGCATTTAAGAAAATTTCAATTTTTTTTACAACATATTTAATGATACCGATTTCTGAGGTATATAATTTGGAATGATGTTTACACATAACCTAAACCATCACCTCCTTCAAAAGTAGAGAGTTATTTTCTCATATCACAGAAATTAAAATTGCATTTAGAATTTAGACATTTTAATACCATAAAAAACATCAACTACAACTAATCAGTTAGTAGATAAAACATGCCTTTTCAATTTAATACATCTTAATCCTTTGGATAGTTTCTGAAGTTACCAGGAGTACTAATTATGGTCATTATTTTCCAGGGTACAAAATTAGCTATAGGGACTTAGAGATTCAAATCTTACAGGAAAACCCCTGTTATCCAGACAGATATCAACACAGCAAACCCCCATAGGCAACCTACTAATTAAATAGAAAGCTCACAATGGCTGAGAGCTTCAGAGGGCAAGTTCATGAAAGGAACTCTTAGCTGGGCTTTAGGGTTTATATTGTGATTTGCACAGTTGAAAAGGAAAAGCATAGCATCAATAGTTGGTACTGGAATGGGTACATCCCTGCTGATACTGGAATTCTCTTCAGTAAACTATCCACATTATCTGTTTCTGTACATAAATATCTATGTATACATGTATCTTAGGGTTTCAATTACTGTGAAGACACACCATGACCAAAGTATCTCTTATGAAGGACAACATTTAGTTGGAGCTGGCTTATACTTTCAGAGGTTGACTCCATTATCATTATGGTAGGAAGTGTAACAGCATCTAGGCAGGCAGACATGATGTTGGAGGAGCCCAGAGTTCTACATCTGTCTATTTTTTACTTCCTTCAGTTATTTATTTTGGAATTTATTTATTTATTTATTCTTTAATCTTTTTTCACAGTCCAGACTTTAACCACCTCCTGGTCCACCCTCTGACTGTTCTACATCCCTTACCTCTCTTCCATCTCCAAGAGGATATCCCCATTTCCCAACCCCCACACATACACCAGACCTACCCTTTCCCTGGGGCCTCAAGTCTCTTGATGGTTAGGTGTATCTTCTCTGACTGAGTCCAGATCAATCAGTCTTTTCTGGATATGTGTTGGGTGCCTTGTATCAGCTGGTGTATGCTACCTGGTTGGTGGCTCAGCGTCTGAGAGATCTCAGGGTCCAGGTTAGTTGAGACTGCTGGTCTTCCTATAGGTTCACCCTCTTTCTCATCTTCTTCTAGCTTTTCCCTAATTCAATCACAGGAGCCACCAGCTTCTTTTCATTGGTTGGGTGTAAATATCTACATCTGACTCTTTCAGCAGTTTGTTGAGTCATTCAGAAGGCAGTTATAATAGGCCCCTTTTATGAGAACACCATAGTATTTGTAAATAGTGTCAGCCCTGGGGCCTCCCCTTGAGCTGGATCCTAATTTGGGGCTGTCACTGGACCTCATTTTCCTCAGTCTCTTTCCTATCCCACAGTCAAAACCTCTGATCCAGAATTGTTACTGTCTGAAGGAACTGCAGGGACAAAGATGGAGAGCTCTCCAACTTGTTCAGAACGCAATCTCTAACAGATTGGCTTATAGGCATCTAGAAGTAGGATTGCTTTCAAACTGAACAGAACTTCAAAGTCCACAACCACAGTGATGCAATTCCCCCCACAAGACCACACCTCCTAATAGTGTCCCTTCCCATCGGCCAAGCATATTCAAACCACCACAATATGCAAATGTAGATCTTTATATCTATCTACTTGAAAGAAATATTAAAAAGAACATTTTGATTTTATATGCTTTTATATAAAAGATTTGAGGGGAAAAGTTGACTTAATATGACTTTTGTAATAACTGAAGTTAGTAACAGGAAAAATCCCCTTCACATTATGATTCTTTGCTTCTAACCTCACTTGTAAAAATACGGTATATGCAAATGATGCACAGGTGCCAACACATCCATCATAATAATCAAGAAAAATATAAGCAGAGTAGGTTGAAGAGATAAAAGTTACCAATGTACTTTTTGATGCAAAATTAAACATCATATTTATTGTTATTATTATTATTGTTATTATTATTATTATCTGAAAATAGATTCTTCTCTCACACAATACATTCCAACCACAGTTTTGCCTCTCTCTACTCCTTCTAGTTCTTCAGGACCACCCTTCTCTCTGAAAGCCACTCCTTTTCTGTTACATCTTCAGAAAAACACAGGCTTCCAAGAGATAACTGCTAAACAAGACCAAACAAGACACAACAAGACTAAGCAAGAACACTCATTTCAAAGCTGAACAAGTAACCTGAGAGGAGAAAAGGAATATCAAGGGTTGACAAAAGAGTCAGAGACACACCCATTCCCACTGTTAGGAATCCCACACAAACATCAATCTAGCATTCATGGCATATATGCAGAAGACTTTGTGCATACCCATGCAAGCACTGTGCTTGCCATTTCAGCATATATGAACCCAAATGAACCATGCTTCATTGAGCCTGCCGGCCATGTTCTCCTGGTAACCTCTATTTCCTTTGATGCCTACAGTCTTTCTTTACAACTTTATTTGAGTTCTCCAAGCTCCTATAAGAGAGACCTACAGGAGAGCCCTAACAGAGATCTCTTATTTAGACTTTCTCAAATGAAAGGACATCCAGAGACTGTCCCACCTGGGGATCCATCCCACATACAGTCACCAAATCTAGACACTAATGTGGATGCCAAGAAGTGCTTGCTGACAGGAGCCTGATATAGCTGTCTTCTTAGAGGCTCTGCTAGACCCTGACAAATACAGAGGCAGACGTTCACAGCCAACCATTGGACTGAACACAGGGTTCACAAAGAAGGAGTTAGAGAAAAGACTGAAAGAGCTAAAGGGGTTTGAAACCTCATAGGAAGAACAATAATATCAATCAACCAGACCTGCCAGAGCTCCCAGGGACTAAACCACCAACCAAAGAGTACACATGGAGGGACCCATGGCTCTAGCCACATATGTAGCAGAAGATGGCCTTGTTGGTCATCAATGGAAGGAGAGGCCCTTGATCCTGAGAAGGCTCTATGCCCTAGTGTAGGGGAATGCCAGGGCAGGGAAGTAGGAGTGGGTGGTGGAAGGGGAAGCACCTCATAGAAGCAGGGGTAGGGGGAAAGGGATAGGGGTTTTCAGGAGTGGGAGGGGATAACATTTGAAATGTAAATAAAGAAAATATTCAATAAAAAAGAGAAATGTAAATAAAGAAATAGACTTTCTCTCTTCCTATTGTCTTGCTGTGGTATCTATCTGCTCCTGATTCCATTTGCCGATAGAGAAATGCTCTCTAATGACAGCTGAACAATACATCTATCAGTATAGATTATTTCATTTCATTATTTCGTTTGGTTGATTGGTTGGTTTTGTTTTTGTTGTTTGTTTGCTTGTTTGTTTGGTTGCTTTAGTTTTATTTTGTGTGTCTGTCTTAGAGCTATCAAATCCCTGCTTTTTGGCCAGCCAGGCAGTGTATGCCATGGGCTCTCTCTAGTGTCATTGGTGCTAGTTAAGCCAAATATTGGTTAGCTGCTCCTACAAATTTTGCACCACCATTGGATCAGCATATACCCTGCATCAAATTCAAAGACCTCAACTTAGAGTTAGACACGTTAAACCTGATTGAAGAGAAACTGGGTAACAGCCTTGAAAGCATTTGCACCAGAATGAACAAAACATATACTGTTGATCTTGGCACAGGTACTAAGATCAACAATTAATAAATGAGAAAGCATTTATAATTTGAATTAAAAAGCTTCTGTAATACAAAGGAAATTGGAAATTATACAAAAAGGTAGCCAATAAAATTGGAAAAGATTTTTTCTCAACTGCACATCTGTGAGAGGTCTAATATACAAAATATCTAAAGAACTAGAGAAAGCAAATATTTAAGAAAAACAAGTAATCCAATTGAAAAAAAAATAGGGTATAGATCCAAACAGATTATTCTCAATTGAGGAATCTCACATGTCTGGGAAACAGTTAAAAATGTTCAACATCCTTTACCATCAGTGAAATGCAAATCAAACAACATTGAGCTTCTATCCATCTAACTGTCAGAATGAATAAAATCAAAAACACAAGTGACAGCTCATGTTGTCATTGTAGAGGTTGTGGAGCAAAGGCAACACCACTCTATTGCTGGTGAGAGTCAAACTTGTACAACCACTATAGAAATCAGTATCATGGTTCCTCAGAACATCATATTTTTGTTTAAATGTATGATTTCTTAAGGTTTACATTAAGCATCCTTATTTCTTGATTCACATCCCACAAGATAAATTAAACCATAATTCATTAATTCCTTGATTTTTTAAGGCATAAAATAAAGTCAATAAGAACTGATGTTTTTTTCTATTTTCCTTACTCCTGTATTGACTTTACTACACATTGAGTTGACAGCTAACAGTCTCATCTGGGGTACAGTGTCAGATGTGTTTTTGGAAGAGGTCATAACATTTGATATTGGTCATGCCCAAGTTTATACGGATAATCAATGTTCACTAGGTCACATAATGTTTCCATCTATTGTCAATTCTTAGTGAAAATATTACTATGATCACCTATTTCCCACATTTCTCTGACAGCTAAGTAGTTTAGCCTACAGCTTGAATGCTGACAGTGCCAAAGCTTGCAAATCTGATAGTGGTTTCATTGGATGCAGCACAGCCTATTAATACCACTTCCAAGTCCAACTACCTGCAGTGTTCATTTTACATTATTTCCATAATTGCTCCTGGATAGTTAAACTGTCTATGGGCACACAAGACTGCTTTTTTTGAAAAACACATTTAAAATACTGCATTAGTTCTTCAAGATGATGTATGATGCTTTTGATAATATTTTTGCTCTTCCTCAACTCTACCCAAACCTATCATAACCCATTACCATTTGACTTTATGACTTTTTTTTAACACATGAAGATCAGTTTGTGCTATACATATATTCACGGATGTATGAAGTTCACCCATTGGATCATAACTTGTTATGAACTTATAGAAAAATTACCCTTCATTTCCCAGTAGCTAGCAATAGACACTACCAGTTTACTATCAGTTTCACTTAGAGGTGAAACTTGATATTCAAATATACCCTCCACAATGAGATTTTGTCTGGCTTGGGCTTAAACAGGTATTATGAATGCTGCTGTAATTGTTGTGTGTTTATATGTGAGGCTACCCTACTGTGTTCTGAAGATACTGTTTCCTTGCGTACTCTACTAATTTTGGACCTTAATCCCTTTCCGCCCCTCTTTTCACACTGATTACTGCTTTTGAGGATACGATGCAGTATATATGTTCTGTTTACTGATTAACATTCTGTAGTGTCTTATCTCTACACGTTGGCCATTTGTGGATCTTTGTGTTGAATTGATTATCATCTTCTAGATTCTATTCTTGTGAAATATACTCGAGTGCATGCAAATGCATTATGTCAAGTGTCAATGGAGACCAGAGGTGAGCATTGGATCCACTTGAATTGTAGGGTAGAAAAATTATAAGCCAGTCTGTATAGATACTAGGAACTGAAGCTAAGTCCTATTCAAGAGCAAGCAAGCACTCTTAACTGTTGAGCCATCTCACCATCCCAACAAATGTGCTTTGTGATGAGCAACCTTAATAAAAATTAAGTAGGTTCAGGTAAGGAGGTCATTTGGTAAAATGTTTACCTTCCAAGCACAAACACCTGAGCTTAACTCCCATAACTCACGGATAAAACGCGGGAGTGGTAATGTTCTTCTGAACTCATCTCTAGCAAGAAAAAGACAGATGATGCCCTTGGGGCACTGGTCAGAAATATCTATCTTTTTTTTTTAATAATTAACATTTTTATTATTATTTTCTCTATTTACATTTCAAATGCTATCCTGGAAGTTCCCTATACACCGCCCCTGCCCCAGCTCCCCTACCCACCCACTCCCATTACTTGGCCCAGGCCTTCCCTTGTGCTGGGTCATATAAAGTTTGCAAGACCAAGGGGCCTCTCTTCCCAATGATGGCCGATTAGGCCATCTTCTGCTACATATGCAGCTAGAGACACAAGCTCAGGGGGTACTGGTTAGTTCATATTATTGTTCCACCTATAGGGTTGCAGACCCCTTCGGCTCCTTGGGTACTCAGAAATATCTATCTTAATGGGTGAATTTCAATCCAGTAAAAGAGCAGTGTCTAACAAAAACTAACAAAACCAAAAGGAAACAAACAAGCAAACAAGCAAGAAAGCAAAGAAACAAAGGAACTAAAACAAACAAAAATGGGTAAATAGTACCTGAGGAATGACACCTGAAATTTTTTTCTGATTTCTTATGTATGGATGGATGCATAGCATCACACTTACACACACACACACACACACACACACACACACACACACAATGTATAACTTAGTATATGTCATTCTATTCCATTCCATTCTATTCTGTTCCATTCCATTCTGTTCTATTCTGTTTTGTTCTATTCTTTTACTTCTTTCTTTTCTTTCTCTCTTTTTTCTTTTTCTTTCTTTCTTTCTTTCTTTCTTTTTCTTTCTCTCTCTCTTTCTTTTTTTTTTGTTTTTTTGTTTGTTTGTTTTGTTTTTTCAGACAGGGTTTCTCTGTATAGCCCTGGCCGTCCTGGAACTCACTCTGTAGACCAGGCTGGCCTTAATCTCAGAAATCCTCCTGCCACTGCCTCCCAAGTGCTGGCTTTAAAGGCATGGGCTACCACTGCCTCGCTGTTCTGTTCTGTTCTGTTCTGTTCTGTTCTGTTCTGTTCTGTTCTGTTCTGTTCTGTTCTGTTCTGTTCTGTTCTGTTCTTTTCTGTTCAGTTCTGTTCTGTTCTGTTTTATTCTATTCTATTCATTCTATTCTATTCTATTCTATTCTATTCTATTCTATTCTATTCTATCCTATCGACATCTAGAATGAGAGATATGGATTTTAACTCTCCATGTTACTTATGGATTATTTATATGTATTTGTCAGGATTTTCTGGAATTATAGAATGAATCTCTCTCTCTCTCTCTCTCTCTCTCTCTCTCTCTCTCTCTCTCTCTCTTCTCTCTGTACACACACACATACACAGACACACACTCACCCAATTTATTTGAATGACTTACAGGTTGTGGTTCAGCTAATCTAATAATGACTTTCGATAAATGAAAATTCCAAGAATCCAAGAACCCAGTATTTCCTCATACCATGAGGTTGGATGTCTCAGCTTGTCTTCAGTACGTGGTCTAATCTCAAAATTGTTGGCTGTAATGCCAGTGAAGGAATGCAGTTGCTAATGAGAGCAAGCAGGCAAAGAGCAAAACTTCCCTATTCCATGTCCTTATACAGTCTTTCGGTAGGGAAAATGGCCAAGATTAAATAGAATAAAGGTGTGTTTTTTTTATCTCAAAGGTCTGGATTAGAAGTAGATCTTCCTGATGCCGATTAGATCCCTCATAGGTATGACTTCCATTTTTAGAGGTTTGATTAATTCCATAAGTAATCAAGTTGATAATTAAGAATATTCATTATATTTCTTTAGCCATTCACCTTCTCTTATACATGGTTATTCTCTTGACACTTGTACATACAATGAACCTATACTAAATATTAAGAAAGAAAAATAAGAAAATATGTATTACACATAAAGGATAAATGAATAAAGAAATTCATAGAGCTTTTTAATACAATATTTGTTGTTTAGGCTTGTGGAGGGGAAATGTGGAAGGGGGAATAACATTGGAAATGTAAATAAGTAAAATAACCAATGAAAAAGAGGAGGAGAAAAAAAAGAATTTCTTACAATACCTTTCAATCCTACTGTACTGGCAAGTATTATGTCAATTTGAAACAAAGACTAGAGTTATCTGAGAGGAGGTACTCTCAACTGAAAAAAAAAATGCCTCCATGAGATCTGGCTGTAGACAAGCTGTAGTGTATTTTCTTAGTGAATTTTGAGGGAGCACTCAGCACAGTGTTTGTGGTGTCATCCATGTGCTGGTGTTCTGGGTTTTATAATAATGCTTGCTGAAAAATCCATTCTCATCACTTGTTAACACTTATTATCTGTATTCTGATCTGTTGTAAACCTCTGCATTAGCTGCAGTTTACTGCACATAGAAACTTCTTTAATGATTACTCCATGATACATTATTCTTTGTGCATAGAGATAGGAGTTTAGAAAGCAGTTTGAAATGAGCTTCACTTAGGAAAATACTAGTAGTAAGGTTCTCACTTGGGCCAGGGAGCATCCTAGCCATGAGTTATTGTCCAGGTTTACACTACTAAAACTGTGCTTCCTCTCATGGAGGAAGTCTAATTTTCAATCAGAAAGTAATTAGTTTCCCATACAACATTCAAGCTATTCCTGTATCCATAGGCATATCTTGCTACATCAGACAGTTCAAAGATACAATTCTTATTAAATCTATTGATGACATTCAAACCCAACAGCCTACATAGCACCTTCCACTACTCTGAAACTCTAGAACTATAAATCTCCTGATTTCTCCAAGTCATATTACCAAATTGTGTGTTATTGTCAGCAACAGTCTTAATGTCAAATTCATATAAGCAACTCAGAGAAGTGACTAAAACCTGTATTTGGTGTGTGTGAGGGGGTATGTCTCCAAAAGAAGGGTATGCTTACTTGAGGGTAATCCTACTTCTGACACTGGGATTTTTCTTTAGCAATCTAAGGCTTCTGAGAGGGATAATAACTCCTGTATTAGGTAATTCCAAATACTAACTTTAAATTTATATATGTAGAGTTAGGAAGTTTACACAACAGTAGATTTCTCTATGAATTTCCCAGACATTCCTATTGTTAACTGTCCTCCCACATCCACTCTTTTTTTGTCACCTCTCTCTCCAGATAACCCTCCCTCCCCTTGCAATTTTCTCATTCATTATATTCTGTGTACTACTATCCACTATCGCTGAAACCCTCTCCTCCTTTCCCACTAATAGTTCCTTTCTTGTTTCCTGGATTCTTCAGGTATTTCAAGTTAAGCACACAAATATACACATTTATAATTAACATCTGATATCAGTGAGAATATTCGATGTTTGTTTTTCTAAGTATAAATGTACTTACATTCCATTCTTTTATCTGCAATTCCATAATTTGATTTTTTTCAGAGTTAAAAATAATTCTATTATGTATTGAGTTCTTTAAAAGAGTTTCCTGCTATGAATTCAGCTAGCCATCTGCTTTTTATTCATGTTAATTCTAAACACTTTATTAGATGATGATTATATTAATCAATAGACAATTATTACTGAAACTCCATTTGGGATTAAAAACTAATTAAAAAAATAATTAAAATTACATATATACAGTAATTATATAAGTCATGCTTGTGAAAATGCATTATTTACTGGAAAAGATAAGATAAGGGTCTTTAATATTATTTCACTGTATAATATAACTCACCCTGTTGTCAAACCTGTGATGTCTGAAATAGCACAGTAAAGTCTCAATCTTCTTTGACAGTGGCAGAAAATAAAATGCACAAACTGTGAAGCTACACTGTATTTTGGGATCTGTGAAATTTCTCCTATCATCCTAGGCTGTCTAGGGTAAATTGGGCCATTGTTTCTCACTACTCTCTGTAGTTCGATCTACTAGTATGTATTTGCAAATTTACAAATTCTAGTTGGTTAAACCCATATATTTTTATTTTTTAAGATATCATAGAATATAAGTATATATTCATAGTTCTTTCTATACATGTGTGTATCTATTCTACAAATATCTGTATTGAGTATAATTTTATGTAAATATAAACTAATATGTTTCTTCATTTAGATTGTTTCCAGTCCTAAGCTATGGTAAACATGCAAGAATAAACATGGCGAGCAAGTATCTGTGGTGTAGGATATCTTGTCCTTTGAGCATATGCCAAGATTAGTATGGCTGGGTCATATAGTAGATATATTTTTAGATTTTTAAAGATTATCCATCAGCTCCTTGGGTCCTTTCTCTAGCTCCACTATTGGGGACCCTGTGCTCAGTCCAATGGTTAGATAATGGAGATTCTCTAAAAAGGAGGAACAACAATATGAACCAACAAGTACCCCCAGAGCTCCCAGGGACTAAACCATAAACCAAAGAAAGAGTGGTGGGACTCTTGACTCCAGCTACATATGTAGCAGAGGATGTCCTTGTTGGTCATCAATGGGAAGAGAGGTCATTGGTCCTGTGAAGGCTCTATGCCCCAGTGTCAGAGAATGGCAGGGCCAGGAAGTGGGAGTGGGTGGGTTGGTGAAGAGGTGGAGGCAGAAGGGGATAGGGGATAACATTTAAAGTGTAAATAAAGAAATATCTAATGAAAAATAAATACAAATAAATAAAGATTCCCCATACTATTGTCAGTGTGAAGCTGAACCAATCTACATTTTCATCTACAGTGAACATATACTCCTTGTTTCCTTCAACTTTGCCAACAGATTTTGGTCTCTTTCATTGATTGGCTTTTCTAATTGGATAAGTTGAAATCTCAATGTGGTTTTGTTTACCTTACCTTAATTGCTAAGAATAATAAGGCTAGTCCAAATTATTCTCTAACAGTATGTATTATCAGTTCAGCTCTTAGTTGCCATTTAGGTTTGGGGTGAACCCCTAATACTAATGAAACCATTTGTGTGTGAGTGTGTGTGTGTGTGTGTGTGTGTGTGTGTGTGTGTATGACAAACAATTGAGATAAATCAAGCTGGATCTGACTTGAAAGTTTCTTTCCTGCAGTCTAGATTATATTGTTCCAGAAAATATTATGCAAGATGTCAGGGGAAGGCAGCAAGTAAATAATCTTTTCCAGCTCCAATGCCTATGAACCATGACAAATGACAGATGAAGACATGGCAAGATATTTATAAAAGTGCAATAAATAACACTCATTTGTTGTGGTGAACAAGAGCTTTTTTTATTAGATATTTTCTTCATTTACATTTCAAATGCTATCCAGGAAGTCCCCTATACCCTCCCCCAGCCCTGCTTCCCTACCCACCCACTCCCACTTCTTGGCCCTGGTATTTCCCTGGACTGGGGCATATAAAGTTTGCAAGACCAAGGGGCCTCTCTTCCCAATGATGGCCAACTAGGCTCTGATTGGACTTAAAAATCCCCTACTCAACAGAAGGGAAATGCCCAGTACTGGCAACTAAGCTATCTTCCGAGGGATACTGAGGTGATGAACCCTAGAAAAATTTCTGAAGACCCACGTACACCACCCCTGGGCATATACCCAAAAGATGCTCGACCAGACCACAAGAACTTGTGCCCCACTATGTTCATAGCAGCCTTATTTATAAAAGCCAGAAGCTGCAAACAACACAGATGTCCCTCACCTGAAGAATAGATACAGAAAATATGGTTCATTACAATAGAATTACACAATATGATTCAGCTATTAAAATTGAGGATATCATGTTCGTTGCAGGCAAATGGATGGAACTAGAAAATATCACTCTGAGTGAGGTAATCCAAATCCTAAAGGATATGCCTGTTATCTAGTCACTGATAAGTAGATATTAGCCAAAAAGTACAGTATACTCATGATATAAATCAAAGACCATAAGAAAATTAACAAGAAATAAGGCCCAAGTGAGAATGCTTCAATTCCACTTGCAATGGGAAAGAAAATAATCACTGCAGGCAGAGGATAGGGAGGGACCTGGGTGGGGAGAGTAGAGCAAGGGGAAAAGAGGGGCAGGAGAATGTATGGGGGAAGACAGGAGAGAAGTCCATAGGGCCAAGAGAATGAATGGAAATATCTTGGGGGAGGGGATGGGGGATCCTCTAGAAAGTCTCAGAGGCATAGTGTGTGAGACTCTCGGGACTCAGTGGGGTTAACCTTAGCTGAAATGTTCAACAGTGGGAAGATAGAACCCAAAGAGACCACCTCCATAGATAGACAGGGCCCCAAGTTATGGGATGGGTACACCCACCTACCTTCAAAAGTTTTGATACAGAATTGGTCCTGTTTAAAGGAAATTCAGGGACAAAAGTGCAACAGAGTTTAAAGAAAGGACATCCTGTGACTGCCCCAACCTGGGATCCATTCCATGGGCAGGCATCAAACTCTGACACTATTACTAATGCCATATTGTGGTTGCAGACAGGGGTTAGCATGGTTGTCCTCTGAGAGACTCTAACAGCCACTGACTGAGGCATTTCCAGATACTAACAGCCAACCATTGGACTGAGGTCAGAGACCACTCTGGAAGAGCTAGGGGAAGAATTAAAGGAGCTGAGGGGATTGGTTACCCATAGGAAGAACAACAGCATAAACTAACCCATACCCCTCAGAGCTGCCAGGGACTAAGCCGCCAACCAAAGAGCATACATTTGCTAGTCTGTGGCCCCTGACACATATGTAGCTGAAGACTGCCTCGTCTAGCCTCAGTGGGAGAGGGTGCCTAATTCTGTAGAGTCTTGATGCCCCAGGGAAGGGGGATGCTGGTGGGAGGTGAGGTGGAGGTGGTAGAGGATGCAGATGAGGGTGGTGGGGAGGTGGGTGAGCACTCTCTCAGACCCAAAGGAGAGGAGGTTGGGATGAAGAACTCTGGGAGGGGGAGCAGGAAAGAAGACAGCATTTGGAACTCAAATAAATAAAATAATTTAATACAAAAAATAAATGGGAAAAAAGAAAATTATATGCTATGTTTACTTTGCTAGCCCAGCATAATTCCTCAACATATTTTAAATCTAATCCTTATATCCACACATGTCAACGTAGTCATCATTCCTGATGAAAAGAAACTTCTCTTCAAAGCAAATGGAGACCATCACAAAACAACAACAACAACAACAACAAACCAAAACCAAAACCAAACCAAAATGAAAATCTAAAATGAACAGAAAGAATATATTCACTGATGTAGGGAGCCCAGTATCAATGGATGAATCTACACCACAGATTTTATATCTATGGCTCAGGGAACATTGGGGAAGTGGTGGTAAATGCTTGTAAGTATAAGAATATGAGGAGTTTGCTGTAAAACAGTCTCTCTTAGAAATGGCTGCATTAACAAGGATGAAACAATAGCAATCAATGGATATGTTAGTGTGGAAAGAAGCACATTATTATTATTATTATAATTATTATTATTATTTTACTTTTTGGGTGGTTTTTTGTTGTTGGCTTATTCTCTAATATCTTACACCCCTACCACAGCTTCCCCCTCCCTTTGTACCGCATCTCCTCCATCTCTCCACTACTTCTCCCTCCCTATTCACTCCTTCTCCACTTCCTTTCAGTAAATGTGTACGGGTGAAATATAGATAGATAGATAGATAGATAGATAGATAGATAGATAGATAGATAGATAGATCAGTGTTTTTGTGTGACTCCTAAGAGAGGAAGCAGGGGCTGTCTCTGATCCTTTTTCCTGCTTTGGAGGTCCTTGTCCTCCTGCTGGGTTGCCTTGTCTACCCTTAATATAAGGAGAGGTATCTAATCTTATTGTATCTTGATATGCCTTGGGAAGAGAAAACTTTTGTGGGATCATACACCTAGATAAAGAACTATAGGCAACTAATGACTCCAGAGAAACTAAGAATTAGCCTCTTGATGGGAGTTGGTCTGTTTCTGTATATGCAAATGCTAAATTCTGAACCCCAAGACCTGCATGGCCTCAGACAAGAGAATTTTCACATAAGCCAGCCCTTGTTATGTAAACATTGTTCCTCAATTTAAAGTTAATTAATTAATAAAGGGCACGAGCTTACAATTGGATGACTGGGCATTAGAAAGAGAAAGGTGGGCATTGAGGACCAAGCGATGGATCTCAGGACTAAAAAGAGGAGAAATAAGAGTGATCAGGAGATTGCTGTTAGACATGATGGATCAGGAGCAAGTATCCAAGTGAAATGTGCCCCCAGGACAGACTGCTGTAGAAGTAACCCTGGTGAGATTTAAACATCAAGAAACTGTAGTGTAGCTGGGAAGTAGACAGACAGTCTAGCACTTAGAAAAATAGATTTAGGGGTAATCTCCTAGTAATTGTGCATGAGCTGATTAAATAATCCATAGGTTTCTGCCTCTTTTATTGGAGGGATAATTGTATCATATTAATAATTGATAGTTTATTAAAAATAATCCATTTACACCCTCTGCCACGAAACCCCTTTATTTGTTTTTTATTATAGAGCAGTAAGCCTAGAACCTATACACACACAAAACCAAACATAAACATAAAGCATATTCAGCACTATATACACATATGTGTGTGCATGTTTGTGTTTGTGCACATATATCAAATATAATCAAAGAAAAAGTGGCTATATACTTAAGACTAGGGACATGAGAAGGATTTTATAGAAGGTAGCTCAGAAGGGCTGGAAGGAAAAAAGTGAGAGGAAGAGATGTATAAATCCTTTGATTACAAACATTTACATATATATTTAATGAACACAATATACATATAAATAATCTCACAGCTTGAGAGATGATTGAGCAGTGAAAAATATGACTGGTCTTTCAGAGAACTTAAGTTCAGTCCCCAGCACCAACATTGATCAGCTAACAAGTGACTTTAACTCTAGTTCTAAGACATATGCTATTATCTTTCTTTTAGTCTTAACTGAGTATTATTCATGCATGAATTTTAAACATTAAATCAAATATATATGAATATATAAATCATTCACATATATTATTTTATATATATGCAATTATTTATAGATGGCAATAAATTGGATAAATGATGGCATATATATCTAGTCTAATTTTAATTCTAAATACAATAAAGTACAGTGATCATGTATATTAAATAAATCCTTGGTATTATTTATTTTCTGATTGTCTTAAACTTTATTTATACCTACTTACTCTAGAAATTGTTGGAAATATCTCCAGGCTGGATTTGAACATTAACATCTGTTCTTTCAGATCTCCTTCATTGTAATATGAGGCAGACTCCAATTTAATTGCTCCTTTTTTGTTTGTTTAACTCTTTCTTGTTTTAATTTATTTAAAAGCAAGGCCCAACCATTTACCCAAAAGTAATTTGAAATGTGTAGCCTGAAGATTGCAGTTGTGTGACATCATAGCAATCTTCATGTCTCTACTTCCCAAATGGTTGGATTATCGATGTACATCAACATACCTAGCTCATGATTTTCTCTTATTCACAATGTTCTAATTCTTTTTTTCTTTAAAATGAATCATCTTCTTGGAGACATGGGGGAGGCAGAACGGGATGAAGAACAATCAGGGGGCAGATCTGGAGGGCATTGTATTAGTTAGGGTTCTCTAGAGTCACAGAACTTACAGATAGCCTCTATATAGTAAAGGAATTTATTGATGACTTACAGTCTGCAGTCCAAATCCCAACAATGGTTCAGTAGTAGCTGTGAATGGAAGTCCAAGGATCTAGCAGTTGCTGAGTCCCACACGGCAAGAAGGCNAAAGAGCNAGAGCCAGACTCCCTTCTTCCAATGTCCTTATATGGNCCCCAGCAGAAGGTGTAGCCCAGATTAAAGGTGTGTGCCACCACACCTTTCTTCCCAGATGATCTTGGACTCGGAGATCTCTCTGCCTTAATCTTCTGGATTCAATCACCACTGTGTCTCAAGATCTCCATACCAAGNTCCAGATCAGAAACTTCTATGTCCCAGCCTCCAGATTAGGTTCACTGGTGAGCCTTCCAATTCTGGATTGTAGTTCATTTCAAATATAGTCAAGTTGACAACCAGGAATAGCCACTACAGGCATAAAAACTGGAGTTTAAAAAATGATTAATGATAAATATTAAAATAATAAAAATAAATGTCTAATATATATATTAATTATGATATTTTGGATACTTTAAAATATATTTGTCTATCTATCATCTATCTATGTATCTACTTATGTATCTATCTAATTATTTACATACCAAATGTTTCTCCTCTCCTGGTAACTTCCCCCCTCACCTCTGAGGAGGCAGCCTGCACCCTGTAATTCCCCCACCCTGGTGCATCAAGTCTCTACAGGATTAGGCTCATCCTCCCTCACTGAGGTCAGACAAGGCAGCCCTCTGCTACAGGTGTCAGGGGCCTCAGACTAGCCCGTGTATGTACTTTGGTTGGTGGCTGAATCTCCAGGAGCTCCCAGTGATTCAGGTTACTTGATATTGTTTGTTGTCCTGTAATGTTGCCATCTCTTGAGAGTCTCCAATCCTTCCACCTATGTCACCCTTCTCCTTCAATGTCTTTCTGTAGATATCTGCATCTGTCTCAGTCAGCTGCTTGGTAGAGATTCTCAGAGGGTTGCTATGCTAGGCTCCTGGCTATAAGCAAAACATGTCATCATTTTTTAAAAATGTTTTTATTAACTGTTTTCTTTATTTACATTTGAAATGTTATACTCTTTTGTTGTTTCCACTCTGAAAACCCCCTATCCCATTTCCTCTCCTCCTACTCACCAACCTTCCCATTCCCACTTCCCTGTCCTGGCATTCATTTATACGGGGGCATCAAGCCTTCCCAGGACCAAGGATCTCTACTTGAATTGATGTCTGACAAGGCCATCCTCTGCTACATATGCAGCTGGAGCCATGGGTCTCTCCATGTGTACTCTTTGGTTGGAGGTTTATTCCGTGGGAAATCTAGTGGTACTGGTTGGTTCATATTGTTGTCCCACCTATGGGACAGCAAATCCCTTCAGCTCCTTGGGTCCTTTCTCTAGCTCCTTCATTGGGGACCCTGTGCTCACTCCAATGGTTGGCTGAGAACATCCACCTCTGTATTTGTCAGGCACTGGGAGAGCCTCTCAGGAGACAGCTATATCAGATTCCTGTCAGCAAGCACTTGTTAGCATCCACAGTAGTGTCTGGGTTTGGTAACTCTATATGGGGTAGATCACATCCTGAGTGAGGTAACCCAATCACAACAGAAAACATGTGACATGCACTCACTGATAAGTGGATATTAGCCCAGAAGCTCAGAATACCCAAGATACAATTCGCAGACCACACAAAGCTCAAGAAGGAAGACCAAAGTGTGTATACTTTGGTCCTCTTAGAAGGGGGAACAAAATACCCATGGGAGGAAATACAGAGACCAAGTGTGGAGCAGAGACAGAAGGAAAAACATGGCATCATTAATAGTGTGAGTAATTGGTGCCTTCACATGGGATTGGTCTTGAAATGGGCCAATCTCTGGCCAGTCAGTTCTTCAGTCTCTGCTCCATTTTCCCCCTGTTTTTCTTTTAGATTGGAGAAATTCAAGATTGTGGGCAAGTACAGACATGGGTAGCAACAGAATAGAGTGCCAGAGGGCCAGAAGAATAAATGGAAAAATAAAGCTGTCATGGGTCAGTGATGAGAGGATTCTCTAGGAGTCCTAGAGACCTGGGATGAGGCTCGCAAGAGCCAATGCAGGTGACTTTAGCAGAAATGCTGATCAGTTGGGATATGGAACCTGAAGAGATCACCTCCAGTCTCCAGACCCCAGTGGAGGGCTGGGGGATACCAAACCACCTACAAAACTTCTAAACCAAAATTGCTCTGGTCACAGAGTGTTTTCTAGTTTCTCAGCTCCCATTGTATTTATCAGTACAGAGAAAGAAAATGCCTGTAGTGATGGAGCCTCCATCTCTATCCTTTATTCCATGAGGAATGTCCAACACAGAGGATGGGGTAGTCATAGTTAGGGAGAGTATATGAAAATACTCTCAGAAATATATCCAGAGCTGTGATTTATTAATCTCAAAGTGCTTGTTAGTGGAGTCAGGTCAATGAGACATAACTATCATGCAATCATGTCTTTATAAAGTAATTTCTCCAAGTAA
Organism: Mus pahari; assembly: GCF_900095145.1. Classification (NCBI taxonomy): domain Eukaryota; kingdom Metazoa; phylum Chordata; class Mammalia; order Rodentia; family Muridae; genus Mus; species Mus pahari. The sequence goes on from NC_034595.1 coordinate 5,130,416, forward strand.
TGCATTTGTGAATTGTACTTCTAAAGTATATCTCAAAAGCTTCTAGAAGAAACGATTCACCTTGAATATATTATTTTTTAAATATATTTTATTCTTTTCTTTCAGATAATAAACAGTAATAAGCTTGATAATCACCAGTTTTATATAAAATAATTTCGAAATAAAAAGAAAACATGGACTCATATATTGTTTCTTTATAAAAGAAAATTCAATAGATACCAGTTGTCTCACAAGTCCAAAAAGATGATTGAAATAAGAAATTTGTTCATTTTACTAAATGTATAATTGGGCATAACAGTAAAAGTAACTTTTATTTACAAGATATAATTGTCATGTTGGAGAGTTACTGCTGAATAAGCTCCCCCTTTCTAGTTCTTTCTGCACTCTGGCTGGCTGGTTCAGCACAGTTGATCTGGCTCAGACTCTTCTCCGTGGTAACCGAACTCAACTGCATTCAGTTGAATTGAACTGAACTGAACTGATTAGATCTCACTGAACTCGACTGCAAGGACTCAATGAACAGAACTCATAAACTGGGCTCAATTGATGAACTGACTCTGACCCTGAAGTCTCTCTTTGTTGCACTTAAATAGTTTTTCTTTTCTCTCCTTGTGAGAGTTGGGCATAACCTATCTCTAATACATTCTATCAAATCTTTTTCTGATTTGACACTTTGTCTAACCCTCAATTAGACAACATTGTTTGGGACTAAAGGTGTAATAAGGGCATGTATGCATTCCAGCAAGATCATACAGATCTAGGATTTTGAATGTAATCTCTTCCCCCAAAAGCCATATTGATAGATTAAAATTCCTCTACACACACCTCCTGTTATTTTTGGTCATGACTGTGTAATAATAATAATTCCTGCATTATTTCTCTTTCAAATATCTGTTAATATTGCACATCCATTTTTTCTTGTTCACAGGTTCCATAAGTAAACTGACCATACTTATTAAAAAGGCTGAACCTATTTTTTCGAACATCAAGGAAATGAATCAATTGCTTGTTTAATAAAGTGTAGTTATTGTTAGGATCTAGAGATGAATCCTATTAAGCTAACTTCAGTACTATTCAGCTTTATCATAGATAGATGAAATTGACATTAAAAATTACTTTCATGTAAACTTACATTTCATTTGATGTTTTTTCAGCTTTGTCAATGATAGAAAATGCTTCCTAAGAGACAACATTTCCTGTTGACAATAGGCAAGGCTTCCACCTCTCAGCTCTTAGTACCTGTCCAATTGGTGTGTAAATAGAGAAAGTAGGAAGTTTGGATATCTTCTTTTGCTTTCCATGCTAAAGTAGATGTAATTACTAAGTTCCATTATTGTAACCAAAGTTATTTTCCTTAACATACAGAATTTGTTTTTCTTGTATTCTACTGTAATATCATTGCCCAGGAAGCTATTTGTCTAGTACCTAATAGACTATTAGTTATTGTTATGGTATGACTGTCTTCCTCACTAGCTGGCTGGCTGGATGATGGATGGATGGCTAAATAAGAAATAATGAACATTCATTCAACATGTTGAAAGTATGGATATTTCCCTGCAACCATGAACACTTTCCCCAAATTCTTATTTCATTTTTAGTCTCTCCATATTTCATATCTTATTTTTTTATGTGTTGAACCTTCATTAACACTATTTTCATTTTCCATTTTTCTTTTTGGTACTCTCTTTTTACGGAAAACTCATAACTATTTCCATGTATTTCAGATAAATAGGAAATAACAATTAACTAGTTATCAGATAGATATACCATGCTGAACACACAAAACATATTTTGGCGGTGTTGAACTGTAATAAACCTCAGGTGATAATGATGAATATGAATACCCTATGTTGTTACTTCTGTCACCTTTTTATGAATTGAAGATTAATATCAGATAAAATAAGTTGTGAGTTGAATACATTGTTTTTCCATGTCATTATATTTTATGCAAATGTATCTCAGTGGTGAAGAAATTGCCTGTATTCTACATAAGGAGGCATATATCCTTTAATCAATACTCTTCTATGAGAACTACCTTCATGTATAGGTATATTTATATAAAATACATACTTAGTGAATATGTACGGTAAGTGTTGCAATTTATATAGAGCATTTGACTATGGGTACTATTCAATTTCTGTGACTTTTAATTATGTATACATTCTTGTAGGTCTTGGGAGACATTTTTCAACATTTATAGAGAGTAAAATTGCTAACCCATAAGACAAATACAAGATTAATTGAGATAATGAATTTTGATAAAGTTATGGCAGGTTGAATTTTATCTGCTTGTACTTTTGGAGTAAATCAGAGATTTCTTTATCCATCCCTAATTTACAAAGCTTGGTGATGTGCTCTGATGTAACATTCTCTTGTAATAGAACATAATAATTTCTGCTTCTTTTCAGACTTGATGAACAATACATTCCATTATTTTAAGCCATTAAGAGCTGTGCTCATTATTAAAGAATATTCTGGGCTTTTTGATTCAAGGTCTCTTCATGATTTTATTGTGAAATACTTTGAGCTGCATCAGTTTGGTCTCTGAGCTTGTTCAGCTCAATTTTATTTTGGCAATTTTAACACAGAAAACCACTTTGTATATTACCACCTTGACAGTGCCATGGGCCAGTAAGTATTATATGTGATGGAGTATAGTACCAAAGAATTATGAATGTAAAGTATCTAATATGGAATCTTTAAAATTATTTATAACAAATAACAATTTGGAAATTGTTCAACTATGGGTCCTTTAATAAACGTTTCTTTAATTCTTCACTATAGCAGATTTTTTTCCTACACGGATTTTCCATAAAATGATCAGTTTTTGCTTTTGTAATAGCTGATTTAGGTGCACAGAAAGCTTGATTAGGAGAACAGCAATAAAAGCAATGGTCATTGCAAAAATAAAATTACCATCATCTTAGGTAGCTGCAGAAATAGTTGCAATCCACTTTATTCTGCCACTTGTAATTTAATCAGAGAGGAATAAGCTGTCACAATTTTAATTAATCATGTCCCTAATTAAGCATAGCAATGGGAGAACTACATACTTAAAATAATTAAGATGGATGATAATCAGCGCACTAGAAACAATACAAGGCAATTTATTTGCTGGCCAGAAAAGAAAGAAAGGATACTGAGATTTGGGGGAGGAATATATTTTATTCTTTATAATAAAAATTTGTATAAAATGTAATTTCATGGTCTCTAGTCTCCCATTGATAGAGAGATACTCACTGACACTTCTTAGATTCCTCAGTGGGACAATAGGCACTATAAATACCTGTGTTATTTACAGTTGTGAAATAATATTACTATATATTAGTATTCAGGACTCTCTATTGATTGTAGAACACAGATACCTAAACAAACATGCCACTAAATATTAAAAGGATTGTTTTAGAATTAAGTTTAATATATAAGAAAATGAAGATGTTGTTGTACTTGAAATGAAAATTTGAAAACCAGGAGACCTTTCCTTTTTGTGAGTTTTCTTTTTAAGATATTTATGAGGTCACTAAGGACTGGAAAAGGGACAACTAGTTTGCCTTTGTAGAATCCAGATATTAAGAACATTCTAGAAAGGAGGTATCACTCATCATATAATGAATAAAATCTTAAACAGGACATGGGAACCTGACCTCAAAGGAAAGCAAGGAAATAAATTTAGGAAAGCAGCTATTCTCAAAACAAAAAGAAAACAGTTACTTGGGAATCACATAGTTATAATGAATACTGCAAACCTATAAAAGAAACAACAATATGAACTAACCAGTACCCCCAGAGCTTGTGCCTCTAGTTGCATATGTACAAGAGGATGGCCTTGTAGGCCATCAATGGGAGGAGAGGCACTTCATCTTGCGAAGATTAAATACTAAGCATTCTAACTATCAAATGTAATATAGAGTCTTTATAAGAAAGACTACCAGGTAGAATAGAGGAAAAGCTAGAATACTATGCATTTTAAGAATTTCAGTAAAATATTTCAAACCAAACTAAAACAAGAAAAAGGAAAAGGGAAATGAAAGCACACATCAAAATCATTTGAGGACTGTAGCTTAGGTCAACACATTCAATCCATGAATAGTTCCAGGAATAGCAAAGATAATGGGAAGAAGAAAGGCTTTAGGAGATAAAAGTTACTTTCTCCCAAAGAAGATAAAAGACATCTAACCAGGAAGCCAATCTTGATAACTACAAAGACAAATTTAACTGCATTAGAGATGCGGGAAAGCAGAGTTATAGAGAATATTTAAGTCTACAGCCGAAAAGAGAAAAGAAAAAAAAAAAAAAACTTTTGACTAAAGGAGTGAAACGTAATTCATAGTAAATATCAAATCAAAGGCTGTTGAAAAGAAAGACAATAGCATGATGACACCAATGTAGTTGAAAGAAAGAAAATATGAAGAACTCTGCAATTTTTTAACTAAATGAAAAGATACACATATCTATCTATATCTATCTATCTATCTATCTATAGATAGATAGATATATATAGATATAGATATATATATAGAGAGAAATATAGATATAGATATAGATGTAGATATAGATATAGATATAGATATAGATATAGATATAGATATAGATATAGATAAAGATATAGATATAGATATGTGTGTGTGTGTGTGTGTGTGTGTGTGTGTGCATATTTTCATTTAGTTTTTCTGGAGATGCTATTGCTGTCAGACAGACATAGTGCACAATATAGAATAGTGTCCTTCAATTAGAAAAAAATCAAAAAATTAAAATGGGTATTTGTGTGAAGAAACAAGGATTACTAGAAAAAATAAAATCTGTCTCTCTTACTTATGTATGATTTTCAAATTACCTTTTGGAAGACCACAGTGTGGATACTTCGGTGTTTCTTAGAAGGGAATCAAAATACCCACAGGAGGAGATACAGAGACAAAGTTTGGAGCAGAAACTGAAGGAAAGGTCATCCAGTGACTGTCCCACATGGAGATCTATTCCACACACAGTCACTAAACCCAGACACTATTGTGGATGTACCCACGGCTCCAGCTGCATATGTAGCAGAGGATGGCCTTATACGACATCAATGAGAGGAGAGGCCCTTGGCCTTGTGAAGCCTCGATGCCCCAGTGTAGTGGAATGCCAGGGCAGAGAAGCAGGAGTGCATGGGTTAGCCAGCAGGTGGAGGGGGATGGGATAGTGGGGTTTTAAGTGGTGAAATGAGGAAAAGAATAAAATTTGAAATGTAAATAAAGAAAATATCTAATAAAATTAAAGAAAAATATAATAATGATATTACATGCCAAATATGGAAAACAAGAAGGTAATCTATTCCAAATCTGTCAACCCACTAAAGGATCAAAAATATTTTAAAATACATCACCAGATCTAGGGAGATTACTCAGTAAGTAAGAGTCTTGCTGGACAAACATAAATACCTAAGTCTATATCCTAGCATGTGAGTGACACATGTTGAAAGCTACAGTGAGCCTTTAGCCATGCACTGCAGGTGCAGAGCATTTTGCAGAGAATATTGCAAGAGTTTTGCAGCCATGAGGCTAGTTTCAGGTTCAGAGAGAGATTATCATACCTGAGGTATTCCTCTGGCATCGGTATACACACATATATACCATACATTTAGGTATACACACACACACACACACACACACACACACAAACACACACACAGAGAGAGAGAGAGAGAGAGAGAGAGAGAGAGAGAGAGAGAGAGAGAGAGAGAGAGAGAGCAGATTCAATTCAACAGCTCTCCAAATTTAAACAAATTGATTTGTCATGCAAGATGCCCCCACAGTACAATGGGGAAAGTTTTTGAATATATATGGTAGAAATAGCAATCCTGACCTCTTAGTTATATATTCAGTATGGCATTCAATCATATAAACTGAATTATATAATTATATATAAATATTTTATTATATGTTTATAAATATGTATGTATAACAGTTAAAGGATTAAAAAGTTTTAATAATATATGTATGATCATTGAATAACCAAACCTTTCATATACAGAGTGAAAAGTCCATATTATGAATGAAAAGTTAAAAGGGGGTATAAAAAGACAACTCAGCAAAAAAATTCACTGGATAATAAAATGAAAATGCAATTTTCACAGATTGAAAAAAATTAGTATTCATTATGGAAGAAGATTTTTATTTAAAATATAGAGAAAATTTCAATGAATGGGCAATAAGTTAAATGACTCAATTAGAAGTGAGCTAAAAACTCTAGCAGACCCTTCACAAAAAATTCACACAAGCATTATGGTAGAGCTATGGGAAATATTCCTAGAATTTCACATTGGCTTCAGATCATCTGTTTCCTATCATTGGTTTCAATGAAGCATTTTATGTTTGAAGGAACACTTCTATGACCATACCAAAAAAGAGAAAAATGAATAGTTGGAAGTCTAAACAGTTTTTTCTAACATTTTTTTACACTCCATATTTTATTCCTACACACCACCTCCCTGATCCACCCTCAGACTGTTCCACATTCCATACCTCCTCCCCAACCCCTGTCTCTGTGGATGTCCACACCTCCCATCCCACCTGACCTCTAAACTTCCTGGGGCCTCCAGTCTCTTGAGGGTTAGGTGCCTCATCTCTGAATGAACACAGGTCCTAAATCCTCTACTGGATGTGTGCTGGGCAGCCTCATAACAGCTGGTGTATGCTGTCTTTTTGGTGGTCCAGTGTTTGAGAGATCTCAGGAGTCCAAATTAATTGAGACTGCTGGTCCTCCTACAGGGTCGCCCTTCTCCTCAGCTTCTTTCAGCCTTCCCAAATTCAACAACAGGGGTCAGCTGCTTTTGTCCACAGCTTGGGTACAAATATCTGCACCTGAGTCTTTCAGCTGCTTGTTGGGTCTTTTGGAGGGCAGTCATGATAGGTCTCTCTCTCTTTTTTTTTTCCTTCCAATTTCTTTTTTTTGGGGGGGAGATTTTTTAAATTTATTTATTATTATTTTCTTTATTTACATTTCTAATGCTATCCCGAAAGTTCCCTATACCCGCCCGCCCCTGCTCCCCTACCCACCCACTCCCACTACTTGGCCCTGGCCTTCCCCTGTGCTGGGTCATATAAAGTTTACAAGACCAAGGGGCCTCTCTCAGGAAGAAGTTTATAATACTGCCTTAACTTGTGACATGTGTTTTGTGAAAAGTATTTTGCTCCTGTGAAAATGAAACATGGGTTTATCAAAGTAAGATTCAA
>NC_034595.1:5138671-5140667 GCF_900095145.1 Mus pahari
GTGCGGCACCATGCCCGGCTATGTGCAGACAACTTTATTTTACTTTGGAAAGCTTTATTTTTAAATTGATATCCCCCATGTAGCAAACTATTTATAAAAGCATGGAAAATATTATGTATCCTTACTATTGTATTAGCAAACATGCTAGATTAGAACCAACAATATGCTGACTATAATAACAAAAATATGTGCATTAAATTACTTATGCTTCTTTCTCGACGTCAGGAACAAAATACACAGCAGATATTAACATTCTTGAAGGCACTTGTTTGTGATAATTTAGTTTCCTTTCTATTCCTCTCCCACCTCCTGCTTTTATTTGTTCAATTATAGCAAAATTATAATTCTCTGACATTTATAAGCAGTACATAATAAATATGTTTATTTTTATTAACACAAGAAAAGTATATAATTCGTCAATGGGACTCAGAAATTTAAAAATTCAGCTTTATTACTCTACTAGATGGTGAGAAATTAGTTTATATAATTGGCAAAAATTGGAATGTTCTGCCTGAACCCTATGCGAAAAAAAGTCAATAAATATGATCATCTTGTGATAGATAAGAAGAAGGATGGGGTTAAGAAACAACTGTCTTTGGACATGTGTGATTTCTTGCTAGAATAGACATGTTACTGGATTAAAACTTCTGTATACCTCTCCTTAAACCTCTGTCCCTTTCATTTTCTTCTTCCTTCTTTTTCTTCTAATGTGATGATGAACTATTTATTCTGTTAGGTATGGGAGAGTAGACTCAAGGATATCTTGTGGAAAGAAGTCACGTCAATAGAGAGATATGAATTCAAACAGAAAATGCTGTATGGCATAAGAAGATTTCAATCATTGTAATCAAAATCAAAGAAATTCTTAAGTTGAGATGGTATTTGATTAAGACAAAGCAATTATATTGTTAAAAAATATCTAATCAAATTCAAGAGAAAGTGACGAAATGTCTAGCTACCTTCGTGTGACATAACAAATATTTTGATATATTTCTCAATCCTTGTTTTATAAATTGACATAGATTTATATATTTTTTAATGCTTCAACAGGTTACTTCAATATGCCAAGTTAAGTATATGGTAGTTTTGCATGCTTATTTTAAATTGTTTTTGTTTTGTTATGATACTTTATTTTCCATTAATAAATTCATTTATTTTTAGACTGAAAGCTGTCAGCCATATTACAAATTTAGTGAGATGTTTCCAAATTTGTATTCATTATTATAAATGGAGTTTTTTTGTAACTCTCATGTTAGAATATAACAATGTAAAAAGGTGATGTGGGTATATGGCAGAGCACTTTCCTAGCATGTGAGAGACCTATGCTAGTCCTAAACTCACATGGAACCAAAGAAAACCTTGAATTTTCCATCTTTCTGCCTCAACTTTCTGAAGAGTTAGGATTATAAGCATACCAGTACAGACACAGGAATATCAGTGTTGTTATTTTTCTTTCTTTTGGATAAGATTATGTTGCTGATGTACGGGTATTAAAAATCATCTTCAAAGACAAACTGAAAGCCTAGAAGTTTTGGTAGTAAAATGTAAACTAAAAGATTAGGAAGATTTTGTTTAAAGTATTCCATTAAGGAAGTTTAGCTTGTTTTCTGTCTTTACATTTTTTAAAAGACTCTGAAAGAAAGTGTATTTGCACCGTATGCATACAAAGTCTGTTTATATTTTTAATGAAAAATAATAAATGAGCTTCTAAAGGTGAGAAAAGAGCTCAGTAGAAATTACAATAAAATCTGGTGATGTGATACTCTTAATAAATACCAGTCATGTTCTATAATTGAATGTGTTCATTTCATTATAATAGAACTTTAACTTTTAAGATTAATCAGTGGCATTACAAGAACGTGGTGACGAAGGACGTTCTCTCTTTGCCCCATCTACTGCGAGGATGAAGTCCATTCTCAGCAATCAGATGGTCGACATCCCCGAGAAGGTCGAAATCACTCTGAAGGGGCGCACAGTCATTGTGAAGGGCCCCAGG
>NC_034595.1:5140707-5147959 GCF_900095145.1 Mus pahari
GTGGGGTAACAGAAAGGAACTGGCCACCGTCAGAACCATCTGCAGTCATGTTCAGAACATGATCAAGGGTGTTACACTGGGCTTCCGTTACAAGATGCGCTCTGTGTATGCTCACTTCCCCATCAACGTCGTTATCCAGGAGAATGGGTCTTTGGTTGAAATCCGGAATTTCTTGGGTGAAAAATACATCCGCAGGGTTCGGATGAGGACGGGTGTTGCTTGTTCTGTCTCTCAAGCCCAGAAGGACGAATTAATCCTTGAAGGAAATGATATTGAACTTGTTTCAAATTCAGCCGCCCTGATTCAGCAGGCCACAACAGTTAAAAANAAGGATATCAGGAAGTTTTTGNACGGCATCTATGTGTCTGAGAAGGGAACCGTGCAGCAGCCTGATGAGTGAGGAGGCCTCAGTTTCCTGACTCCAGAAACGAGATCCTGATTGCAAGTACAATTTGGGCTCTTTTGGGAGAATAAAAGATTTATATATTGAAAAAAAAAAAAAAAAGATTAATCAGTGACTTGTTTCTATGATGTTTATTATTAAAGATCTTCTATTTGTTTGTGGTTGAACCCTGTTGGGAGATGAGAGCATATTGTACTTTTGAAGAAAAAGTAGCCATGTGCTAATAAGGACAAGTACCATGGAGACAGAGAGAACATATCCTCTGCTGAGTTTTGTGATGCACACAGTGGATGTTATATTGCAAAAGTCTGAGAAATAGTTACCTTTTCCTCTCTGTAACGACACACAGAAATCATTAGGATTTGACCTTTTCCACTGCTTACTTGAAACTCACACAATTAAGAGTCAACACATCTCTTCTCTTACTTTGACTCTTCTTACCTAATGACACTGACTAAAACTCCAATCTACTTTAAAGTTAAATTACAACATCAAATATTTCCATGCTCTTCTCTTTCTTTCTCATTTTTATCACACTTTTAGCATACATTTTATGTGAGAATAGGTTCATTATGATAGTTCAAGAAATTTGCAGAAAGTTTTCTTGTCATCCATCTTTGTAACTAGTCGCCCTTCTCTTTATGCTTGTGTGAGTGTGTGTAAGCATGTGAATACGTGTGTGTGCAAGTATGAGACTGTGTGTATGAATGTATGAGTACGTGAATATATATGTGTGAATGACTGTGTGAGTTTGTATGATTGTGTATGTATGTTTTTATGTGTGTGTGAGCAAGAAAATTTGTGTGTTCAAAAGTCTGTGTGTATGTGAGAATATATCCCAAGTTGGGCCTGTCTTTACAGCACTTGTGTGTCTGGTGCCCACAGAGACCAGAAGATGGAGTTGGATCTCCTGAACCTGTAGTTACCAGTGGTTGTGAACCACCTGTTGGGATTGGGAATTGAAAATTGGTCCTCTGGGAAAGCATCCCCTGCTCTTAACAGTTCAACTATATCTTCAGAGTCCAAATTCAAACATATTTCCATTTAAGACTGAATTTTGACTTTATAAATAACCTCATTATTTAGCTTAGCATTGTCATTTACTAGGTGAAAGGTGAAAGTATGCAGATGTTAGCTTTCAAGTGTAAAATAATCACTTTAATTCTTTTGTTTCTCTTGAGCCAAAAAGTTCCTTGTGCCTGTCACAGTGTGAGATTTCTATCATTCTCTTTATGATTACCTTACCTTTTTTGGTAAGCATATTCTCTGCATGTTCCTCCTCATCATCACTAATAGCTGCTGAGCTAAGAATACGTTGCAAAGAGGTAGCAGTAATAATTAAGAGACATTTTCAGGAAGCAAATGTGTTAACTCGAAGCAAAGAATTTCAGTTGAATGGACTTTTCCAGTGGCATGCGAATGTGACTCACTAGCAACTTGTGCTTTGTACTGCCATGGAATATTGAATTTAACAAGACCTCAACCCCATAAAAATAATGAAGCAACTTGAAATTTTATAACATCATATAATTTTACATAGTATTTCAGCATACTTTTTATTAAATTCAGGAGCATTATAATGGGGTTATTTATAATAGTCAAAGTTCATTCTTAAATGGAAATAATTCCCCTTGATAGTAATAACTGTTATAATAATTATTATTGTAATGATAATGGGACTTTATTGAATTCAAATGGATTAGGCATAATTCCATTCACCATATACTACACAGGAAGTTTTTTAATCCTTACAAAATTGCCCAAAATAGGAATGTTCTTTTAATCTTCCCATTTTACAGATGTGCAAAGCGTATGTCATCATTTATCTAATATCCCACACAGTGAATGAGAGGAGATTTTTGGGATTTCTACAAAAATTCTGACTATGTCGTCCTCTGTGTCTAAATAAAATGAACCTCTAATTTTCAATTTAGAATAGGAATTCAAGTTTGATATAACTCCAACTTAATAAAAACAATAATTCCATCTGGAACACTGAGGGCTCATTTTTACTCTCGGCATTTACAAGGTTTTTACACTGTGCTTTGGTCAGGTTAGTTGGTGACAACCCCAAAGTTGTTTACTTTCAGAAAATAATTTAAGTATGTGTTTTATGACTACTAACTTTTGTGCTTGAATAGATATTACATGTCTTTTGATTATGTTTTTGAAACAACAGAGTGTTCTTTGGCTGTTTCTAAGATAGACATGGCAGACCAGTTATTTATTCCCTGTCTTTGAAAACAAATGTACATGCCTACTCTTTTGATTTGGCTTTTATTTCCTTGAAATATATTACATTAACTCAGAGTTTTGTACAAGACTGAGATAGTAATTCAATACATTTTGTTAGTGATTTCAATTAAGATATTGGAGATGCTTACAAAATAATATGAAAAATTATTTTTAAAATAACATTTGAAGCTAACATGTAATGAGAAATAAAAATTATGATTAAATTGATGCATGCAACATTTGCTATGGACTTTCTGAATATTTCTTTTTGACCTGAGAAACTTAAATTAAATTTGAACCCAACTTTAATTTAATGAAGATATCGTGAAGTTAGTCATATCTCTATCTGAACTTTTAGAAATGCAATTTTCAGCTCTATTGACGTTGAATGCTTCTTCTAAAAAAATCCCAAAAGTATTTCAGCTCTGTTTAAAATCAGGATCTCAAGTATCTATGGTTAATGTAATTTTGGGCATGATGTATGCTGCGGTACCTCTGAAAGAGAAAGAAAGCATAAGATATTTTACAGAAGGTTTCAGTTTTAAGAAACTACATAACTGTTGCTGACTGAAAGGGTCCTAGAAACATGTACTTGGCAGACAATTTTGCTAGTTTTCTCATCCTTGATTATCATGCAGTAAAGAGATTCCCTCCTGAAAAGTGGGCTAAGTGAGACTCTACCTGATGTATATGTTCTATAAAAATATTGAAGACCTGATACTAAAATGTATTTCAGTTATAAAGGAATAAAATGTAAATGTACTGCAGAAAATTCAAGAATACTACTATAGCACACTTAGCTCATACATGTACTTCCAGTAGCAGACATTCTTTAAGAGATATCTAATAACTCACATTTCAAAGCAATATATATTTTGCTATATAAAAGTAAGTGAAATTATGATACTTGATGTATAGAGTAAAATACTTAAGCCCAAAAATATGTTGTTAAAGTACACACACACACATACACTACACACACACACACACACACACACACACAAACACACACACACACACACACACAGGGTGTGGGGGCAAATGCCTTTAATCCCAGCAATCAGGAGGCAGAGGCAGGTGACATTCTGTGTGCTTGAGGTCTACAGAGCAAGTCTAGGATGAAGAGAGTACACAGAGTAAAGAAACCAAAAACAAGCAAACAAACAAACAGCCACTTAACTAAGAGTAGAATATTTAAACATAACAATTTTTCCTTTTCTCTTTCCTACATAATTGATATGCCAACATTGATATGTAAAGTTTTACTCAATTCCATAAAGGCTTTGTCATCACTAAAACTATACAAAATATGTTTTCCCAAAAATGTGTCAAAAATAAAATATCACTGTGATTGACATACATGAAGTGATTTGGGGGCTTAAAATTATATCCTGTAAATGCATGCAATATTTAATTTAATTTTTTTCTTTTTTCTTAAGATTTATTTATTATATGTAAGTATGCCATAGCTGTCTTCAGACACTCCAGAAGAGGGCATGAGATCTCATTACAGATGGTTGTGAGCCATCATGTGGTTGCTGGAATTTGAACTTAGGACCTTCGGAAGAGCTGTCAGTGCTCTTAACTGCTGAGCCATCTCTCCAGCCCCTAATTTAAATTATTTCATGTATTATCTCTATGTAATTTATTTTACCTATTGTTTACTATATAATATACTATGTGTATAAATGAATGTTTATAGTTAATTACTTATGTTCATATATGAATTTATTAACAATTAATAGTTTGTTAATCATATGGATGTTAATACAAATATAAAATATTTAAAAGTTAATTGAAAACAGATTTTTCTTATCCTAGCAGCTAATTTATTGTAAATAGATGCCTGGTGAGAGGTAGAATTTCTTGCCCACTTCCCTTTCTTTGTCCTGAGATTTTGTTAAGTTTTCTCATAAGTACAACAAGGAAACATCAGTTTCTATATATCTAATTAGGTTTTGAACAATTTGACACATATTACTTAGAAGGAATTTTTGAGATACTTTTATAATAATATCACAGGAAATTATAAAATACAGTAGAATCCATTTTTCATGTTTTAAACATTTCTGCCATATATTTTCTCACATTTTTAAGAGACTTCTCAGTAGAAATCATAAATCAATTGAAATATCCTTTTGCTTAACAGATCTTTCACTTGTCTAAATGAATGGTTAAAATATTATTGCTTCAAAAGTAGACAATTATTATTTACTCTTCAATAAAGCACTAACTACTGACATTTTTTATTAACAGACCAGCATTCTATCAATTATTTACTAGTGTATAGAATTAAAATCCAATTATTTCTGTCATAATGAAACCATTAGTTGTCACTTCAGCAGAACATTATACTCAGTCATTGTGTGTCACTTACAGGTAGAAATATTGAGATAGGTAAATCAGATTTTTGTAGTAGCATGGGGATTAGATACATCTTATTTAATTATTAAGAACCTCTTTTCTGAAAGGTGAAGTTGGTGAAGTTCCATGCTTCACTATCCTATTAAAGTTCTATTGAATGTCTATGAGAACTTGCCATTTAATTTCTAAGTTTTTCTTTGGAGTCATTTTTGTTTTTGCAGACATTCATCCTACTGGATAAGTTAGACAACAACATCTAGTGTGTGAAGACACACAGTACTGCAACTTCAGATGACATTACCCAGGATAACACCCTTGCATCAGACTCTTCAGCAGGGAATTCCCTGCTAAAATGTCTTGGTCTCACAGGATATTTTCTAGAAAAACTGAGCATTTCTACAACCACATCCCCATCTATCCTGTATATCTATGAAATCAGTATGAGTAAGACTGTATGTTCTAAAATGGAGCATACACCCTTTTGACCATGACCACAGTGCTCTCTGAAAAACTACATAAGTGAAGCATGGAAAATATTTTCCTAGGGACCACATTTTGGTAAGCTATATTTATAAAAAACAAAAACAAAGCAGAACTAGAACCCCTTTTCTTTTTCAGAGACTCTCCAAATAAACTGGAATTTTTTTATACAAGGGAAGCTTGACTGCATGATCTCTTACCTTCAAATCAACTTTACTATTTTCCATTGCAAAATTTGTGGCACCATGAATGGTGCTGATTTCTTTAACTTCTCCAGTGGTGTTGTCCGCATCGACTTTGTCTGCAACTCTGAATTAATCATACTTTGAACCTTGCCACACTGCACACATTTATAGCTTCCTGTTCTCGCTCATTGCCACTCTGGTGAAAACCAGTGGGCAGTAGACATGTCACAAACTTGTTGATGCATTCTCACTAAATATCTCTGTCCATTAACCCTTGATTCAGACTTAGTCAAAATTTCTGAAGTGGGGAAAGCATAGCACTTTTGTCAGAATGTTAATAATAGTAGTAGTCTCTTGCAAACTTCTGATGAGTCCTTATTCATATTTGAAGCCTTATAAATAAATGTATTTCTACTCTCTAGATTTCTATTGACACTCTGGTTATAGGAACTCTTCACATAGTAACCTACTAACCTCTTTTCAAAGCATTCTAAGATCCCTGCAACCCAGAGCTCTTCAAACTTCCTTTCAAAAGGCACATGTAGGACCTATTGACCGCATGGTCGTACTTGACACAGAACTGACCTAAATTCTCAGCACCAGTTTTTCTGTATGTGTTACTTTTCACATTGCAGTAACAAAATCTTTGACTGAAAAAAAGTTTAGAAGGAAAGATGTATGGCGATGGGAACACGTATGTGACACTTCTATTGATGAATCGAGAAACAGAGAACTTAGAGGTACAATCATCCCTTAACTTTTATCTCTGCCTCTGCGGATTTATGTCTGTCTGTGGACTTATGTCTGTCATTAAGCACTATTTTGAAAAGTTCCAAAACTTCTCTAAGCAGTTAAAGAACAAATGTTTATACACAGGCATATACGCTGTGTATAAACATACGCTTGCAGGTGACATTTCACACTTAAGAATAACATCTATCCCAGTAATAATTAAAGTGTTATGAACATGGATGTAATTTGTGGGAAGAGGAGGAGGGAAATAATGTCAATATAATACTCAACATGTAAACGTTTCAAAAATAAGGTTAAGTTAATTTCTACCTGTTTTACCCTAGCTAACACCCAGAGTATATCCAACTCTTGTTTATGAACTTGAATATTTAAATGGAGTATGTAACTGATAGATTTACGATGACAAAAACTTATAACATGAATCATATTAATTACTACAGCTAACTTCATACATCATGATTGCATAATAAAAGCCTCTTCCAAATACAGACCCTCTCCAGGATTCCAGTAAGTCCCAACTGCTCAGTTCACTTTTCTGAATCCTTAATTCCCCTCCAAAGACAGAAAGTAAGTGATGAAGGAAGGAATACTAGAAGAAACTATTCACAAGAACTGTAAAGTGTCCATAGCAAGTATAAGTTCTTCTAGAATAGGTATAAATTTTCTGTCTCCTTAGAAGCATAACTAAGCCATGTATATCAACTTCTCTTCCTTCTTTCCTTCCCCTTCCTCCCCTCCCCTCCCCTCCCCTCCTCTCCTCTCCCCTTCCCTTCCCCTTATTTCCTTCCTTCCTTCCTTCCTTCCTTCCTTCCTTCCTTCCTTCCTTCCTTCC